>NW_024080665.1:4409425-4410559 GCF_003009895.1 Hyaena hyaena
CAGAGAGAGAGGGAGACACAGAATCTGAAGCAGGCTCCAGGCTCTGAGCTGGCAGTCAGCACAGAGCCCGACGTGGGGCTCGAACCCACGAACCGCGAGATCATGACCTAAGCGAAAGTCGGACGCTTAACCGACTAAGCCACCCAGGCGTTTTTCCATTTCTTTGTGTCTTCTTCAATTTCCTTCATAAGTTTTCTATAGTTTTCATCATACAGATCTCTTGTATCCTTGGTTAGGTTTATTCCTAGGTATTTTATGGTTTTTTGTGCAATTGTGAATGGGATCAGTTTCTTGATTTCTCTTTCTGTTGCTTCATTGTTGGTGTATAAACATGCAACTGATTTCTCTACATTGATTTTGTACCCTGCAACTTTGCTGAATTCATGGATCAGTTCTAGCAGGCTTCTGGTGGAGTCTGTTGGGTTTTCTATGTACAGGATCATGTCGTCTGTGAAAGATGAAAGTTTGACTTCTTTGCCAATTCTGATGCCTTTTATTTCCTTTTATTGTCTGATTGCTGATGCTAGGACTTCCAGCACTATGTTAAACAACAGTGAGAGTGGACATCCATCCCTGTTGTGTTCCTGATCTCAGTAGGAAAGCTCTCAGTTTTTCCCCGTTGAAGATGATGTTAGCTGAGTACTTCTCATAGATGGTTTTTATGATATTTAAGTAATTTCCTTCTATCCCGACTTCCTTGTGGGTCTTTATTAAGAAGGGATGCTATATTTTATCAAATGCTTTTTCTGCATCTACCAACAGGATTATACGGTTTTTATCTTTTCTTTTGTTGATGTGATGTATCACATTGATCTGGGAATATTGAACCAGCCCTGTAACTCAGGAGTGAATCCCACTTGATCATGGTGGATAATTCTTTTTATGTGCTGTTGGATTCGATTTACAAGTATCCTGTTGAGGATTTTTGCATCTGTATTCATCAAGGATATTGGCCTGTAGTTCTCTTTTTCTTTTGCTGGGTCTCTGTCTGGCTTGGGAATCAAAGCGATGCTAGCTTCATAAAATGAGTCCGGAAGTTTTCCTTCAATTTCTGTTTTTTGGAATAGCTTGAGAAGAATGGGTATTAATTCTGTTTTAAATGTCTAGTAGAATTCCCCAGGGAAGCCATCTGGC
>NW_024080665.1:4413330-4623364 GCF_003009895.1 Hyaena hyaena
AGATGGTTTTTATGATATTTAAGTAATTTCCTTCTATCCCGACTTCCTTGTGGGTCTTTATTAAGAAGGGATGCTATATTTTATCAAATGCTTTTTCTGCATCTACCAACAGGATTATACGGTTTTTATCTTTTCTTTTGTTGATGTGATGTATCACATTGATCTGGGAATATTGAACCAGCCCTGTAACTCAGGAGTGAATCCCACTTGATCATGGTGGATAATTCTTTTTATGTGCTGTTGGATTCGATTTACAAGTATCCTGTTGAGGATTTTTGCATCTGTATTCATCAAGGATATTGGCCTGTAGTTCTCTTTTTCTTTTGCTGGGTCTCTGTCTGGCTTGGGAATCAAAGCGATGCTAGCTTCATAAAATGAGTCCGGAAGTTTTCCTTCAATTTCTGTTTTTTGGAATAGCTTGAGAAGAATGGGTATTAATTCTGTTTTAAATGTCTAGTAGAATTCCCCAGGGAAGCCATCTGGCCCAGGGCTCTTATTTGTTGGGAGATTTTTGATAACTGATTTGATTTCCTTACTAGTTATGGGTCTGTTCAGATTTTCTATCTCTTCCCGTGTGAATTCTGGTAGTGTGTGTGTGTTTAGAAATTTGTCCATTTCTTCTAAGTTGTCCAATTTGTTGGCATATAATTTTTCATAGTATTCCCTGATAATTCTTGTATTTCTGAGGGGTTGGTTGTAATAAGTCCATTTTCATTCATGATTTCGTCTATTTGAGTGCTTTCTCTTTTCTTTTTGAGAAGCCTGGCTAGAAGTTTGTCAATTTTTTTATTTTTTCAAAAAACCAACTCTTGGTTTCATTGATCTGTTCAACTGTTTCTTTGGTTTCTATATTGTTTATTTGTGCCCTGATTTTTATTATTTCTCTTCTCCTACTGGGTTTGGGGTACTCTTGTTGCTTTCCCTCTAGTTCCTTTAGGTGTGCTGTTAGATTTTGTACTTGCACTTTTTCTAATTTCTTGAAATAGACCTGGAGTGCGATGTACTTTCCTCTTAGGACTGCCTTGGCCGCATCCCATAGAGTTTGGATTGTTGTATTTTCATTTTCACTTGTTTCCATATATTTTTAAATTTCATCTCTAATTGCCTGATTGGCCCATTCATTCTTTAGTAGGGTGTTCTTTAACTTCTATGGTTTTGGAGATTTTCCAGACTTCTTCCTGTGATTGATTTCAAGTTTCATAGCATTGTGATCTGAAAGTGTGCATGGTATGATCTCAATGCTTTTATATTTATTGAGGGCTTCTTTATGTCCCAGTGTGTGATCTACCCTGGAGAATATGCCATGCGTACTTGAGAAGAAAGTAAATTCCATGGCCTCAGGATGTAGAGTTCTAAATATATCTGTCAGATCCATCTGGTCCAATGTGTCATTCAAGTCCATTGTTTCTTTAGTGATTTTCTGTCTAGTTGATCTATCCATTGCTGTAAGTGGAGTATTAAAGTCCTGTGCTATTAGCACATTCTTATCTATACTATTGTTTCTGTTTGTGGTTGTTTTAAATATTTAGGTGCTCCCATATTTGGTGAATAGACATTTATAATTGTTAGATCTTCCTGATGGATAGACCCTGTAATTATTATATAATGCCCTTCTTCATCTCTTGTCATTGTCTTTCATTTAAAGTCCAGTTTGTCTGATATAAGTATAGCTACTCTGGCTTTCTTTTGACTTCCAGTAGTATGATAGATATTTCTCCATCCCCTTACTTTCAATCTTAAGGTGTCCTCAGGTCTAAAATGAGTTTCTTGTAGACAGCAAATAGATGGATTTTGTTTTTTTTATCCATTCTGCTACCCTATATCTTGATTGGAGCATTTAGTCCATCTACATTCAGTGTTACTGAAATATATGGGTTTAGAGTCATTGTGTCCTTTGTGGGATTCATGCTTGTGGTGGTGTCTCTGGTATCTTGTGTTCCTTGCAACATTTCCCTCATAGAGTCCCCCTCAGGATTTCTTGTGGGGCTTGTTTAGTGGTGATGAATTCTTTCAATTTTTGTTGATTTGGGAAGACTTTTATCTCTTCTATTCTGAATGACAGGCTTGATGGATAGAGGATTCTTGGCTGCATACTTTTTCTGTTCATCACATCGAAGATTTCCTGCCATTCCTCTGGCCTGCCAAATTTCAGTAGATAGGTCTGTCACCACTCTGATAGGTTTCCATTTTTATGTTAGGGCCCTTTTCTCCCTAGCTGCTTTCGGAATTTTCTCTTTGTCCTTATATTTTGCTGTTTTCACTATGATATGTCATGCAGAAGATCGATCCAAGTTATGTCTGAGGGGAGTTCTCTGTGTCTCTCGGATTTCAAAGTCTGTTTCCTTCCCCAAATTGTGGACGTTCTCTGCTATAATTTGTTCAAGGACTCCTTCAGCTCCTTTCCCTCTCTTCCTCTTCTGGAATTCCTATGATATGGATATTATTCACTTTGATTGTATCGCTGAGCTCTCGAACTGTCCTTTTGTGTTCCTGGATCAGTTTATCTTTCTTTTTCTCCGTTTCTTCTTTTTCTGTAATTGTGTCTTCTAAATCACTGTTCTCCTTTCTGCCTCTTCAATCCATGCATTGGACACCTCCATTTTATTTTGCATCTCATTTATAGCATTTTTTAAATTCATCACAACTATTTTTAAGCTCCATAGTCTTTGTAGCAATAGTTTCTTTGATGTCTTTCATGCCTTTTTCAAGCCCAGTGATTAATTTTATGACTATTGTTCTAAATTCTTGTTCAGTTATGTTGCTTATATCTGTTTTGAGCAGTTCTTTAGCTGTCAATTCTTCCTGTCATTTCTTTGGAGGAGTGTTCTTCTGTTTCATCATTTTGGTTAGCTTTCTATCTCTTGTTAGTTTTAAAAGCTTGTTGTGCACTCTGCACCTGTGAGTGCTGCTGTATCGAAGGCTCTTTGTCCAGGGCCTGTCCGTTCAGAAAGTGTTCTTTGAATGGTGTCTCTTGGTCTCTCTTGTTGAGACCTTGGTTATTTTATTTCTGTACTCGTAGTGGTATTTGGGACTCTCCACCATGTGTACTTTGGCTTGTTTCTTGAGGTAGCCCTGGAAAAGAAAACAGACAGACAAACACACAGGGAACAAAGGCACACAAACGCACAGACAAATCCAACAAACACNCTGTCCGTTCAGAAAGTGTTCTTCAAATGGTGTCTCTTGGCCTCTCTTACTGAGACCCTGGTTATTTTATTTTCCTACTTGTAGTGGTATTTGCGACTCTCCACCATGTGGACTTTGGCTTGTTTCTTGAGGTAGCCCTGGAAAAGAAAACAGACAGACAAACACACAGGGAACAAAGGCACACAAACGCACAGACAAATCCAACAAACACACAAACTGAATGGGAAAAAGAAGAAAAAAAAGGGACACATACACAAAAAAAGAAAAGAGGAAGGAGGGAAGACAAAGAACAAAAATAAAAATACATAAAAAAGAAAGAAAGGGAAAAAGAAAAAACCCAATAGACAAAGGATAGTTTAAAGCATAGAACCAGAATTCCCAGCTAGAAGTAAATAGCCGGGTGTATGTAGTGCTGATGGAAGAGCATAAAGAAAGAGATGACAGGGTGGGGAGGAAGCGAAATTGGAAATGAAATGAGCAGGCAGAGAGACTAAGAGGCTTATTTCAAAGAGAGAAGGAGGGAAATATGATTGGAGAGAAGGTGAAAGAAATGATGATGATGCTACTCAGAAACTATATAGTCTGATTACTCTAGAGAGAGATAAAAAGGTAGTGGTGGAGGTGTAGAATATACATCTAGAGAATGGATTAAATGTGACTGTTTAAGCAATCCAGTGACCAGAATTCATCAGGGCAGTGTATCCATGTTGGCCTTGCCCCGGCTTCAGTTAAAAAAAAAAAAAAGGCAGCTCTCGAGCAGGGAAGGGCGTGGTTTGATCCAGTGCTCCCGAGGGGGTCCTGCCTTGGTGGTTGTGGGGAGAAAAGTGGCAGTGCCCCAGTCCCTTCTCGAACCAAGCGTTTCAACTCACTCTTTTGGGTGTGATCTCCCTGTGCCAGGGGCGCAGCCAAGGTGGGCTGTGCTTTATATCCCAGGCCAGGCCTCATTTCCAGATCTCAGTCTGTGCGCCCCATTGATATTGCCTGAAATATAAACTCGCAGGCGAGCCCCTCAGAGCAGTTTCAAGCCTCTCGCCTCCCCCTTGGGGATCGAGCTGAGTCAGAAGCACGAGGGCACAGCTTTAGGAGCCACTGTGTCTCCTCCAGGTAGAGCTGGCGAGTGAGGAGCAGTTTCACCTGGGGTCGTCTGGGACCCGTGCGTCCTGCCTAGGGTCAGCTGGACAGCAGGAAACTGGATCCCTCTGTGTCCGAAGCAGAGGTTTTTCTCTTCTCCAGGGACAGTGTCTTGAGCAGTTTCAGCCACTCTTTTACCCCCTAGATTCACTGCGGCTCCCCTCAGAGGGGAATCCTGACCCCCCCCCCCCCACCCCCCGTGTCTCCGGTCCTGGCCTGTTTTTATTTTCCCCAGTTCACATTCACGCTATAAGGTTTTCTCAGGGAACTCTGTCTCCTTTTCCTCCTAAACTCCTGGATTCTGTAAGGGTTCCTGTTACTTCAGGCCTTCTCCGTGTGAGAGATGGGGGCGAGTGAAATGTCCGGAGCTGCCTACTTCTCAGCCATCTTGCCTCTCCTCCCTTGGTTAACAGTTTTTTTCTCCGAACGCTTTGAATGCCTTTGTCTACTGTCTTCTGCCCTCCACAAAGTTTCTGGAGAGAAATCTGCAAATAACTATTGGCATAATTATTACTAATGATTCCTTGTATGTGGTGATTCATTTCCCTTGCTGCTTTGAAGATGTACTCTTTGTCTGTTGATGTGATTTGTCTATTGTCTGTTTGATTATAATGTGTCTCAGTGTGGGTCTGTTTGAATTCATCTTGGGATTCATTGAGCTTCTTGGTTATTGACTATTTATGGTTTTTGTTTTGTTTTTTTATTTTGTCTTTTTATTAGAGAGAGAGAGAGAGAGAGAGACAGAGCGAGCGTGTGCGCGAGTGAGCAGGGGAGGGGCAGAGAGAGATGGAGACACAGAATCTGAAGCAGGCCCCAGGCTCTGAGCTGTCAGCACAGAGCCCAACACGGTGCTCAAACCCCCGAACCATGAGATCATGGCTTGAGCTGAAGTCAGATGCTTAACCAATTGAGCCATCCAGGTGCCCTGACTAATTTATATATTTAATCAAATTTTTTGGGTAGTTTTCAGTCATTATTTCTTCAGATATTCTCTCTGCCCCCCTTTTTTCCTCCTTTCTTTTTCTGGGGCTCTCATGATGTACATGTTGATCTTTTTGATGGTGTTTTACAGGTCTCTTAGGATATTCACTTTTTGTCTTTTTTCTTTCTGTTACACAGCTGTGATTATTTACACTGTTATGCCTTCAAGTTCACTGGCTCTTCTGCCTTTTCAAATCTGCCTTTGAATCTCTCCAGTGAATTTTTCATTTAAGTTAGTATTCTTTTCAGCTCCAGAATTTCTTGGCTTTCTGTCTCTTCATTGACATTTTCATTTTGTTCACACATTGTCTCCATGACTTTCTCCACACCTTCCTTTAGATTTTTTAATCATCTTTAAGACTGTTATTTTAACACCTTTGATTCCTTGACCATTAAGTCTTTTTCAGGGACAGATTTTGTTGGATGATATTTTCCCTTGGAATGGGCCATACTTTTCCTGTTTCTCTGTATGTCTTCTGATTCCTTGTTGAAGTCTGGACTTTGATTTTCATAATGTGGTAACTCTGGAAATCACATTCCCCTGCTTTGCTGGTGTTTGCTGTGGGCTTGTTTGTTGTTTTTTGTTACAGGCCATATCTGGGCTGAAGATGAGCCTGAGGGGTAAATGTAATGTCTTCTTTTTTGAGCCATTCCTTGGGCATGTGTAGCCACTCTATAATTTTCCCTATATATGCAGTTTCTGAATGTTTAGTCTTTTGTGTCTGGGTCCTAAAATGGGAAAGGTAAAAAGTAAGTGAGGGGAGAGGGGTGCTGGTCCTTTAAATCTCCTGTCACTTTAGCTTGAGGTTGAGGGGCTGGCAACAATGAAGGGGGTGTGTATGCAGTAGCAATAGCTGCCCCAGAAGCAGCACTCAGGGCATAGATCCCCAATATTTGGAAGACAGTACTTTTGACCCATGCTACCTCCTGCAGGCTACGTGTAAGCTGTTTTTAGAAACATGTACACAGCAGTCTGCCGCTTGGCTGGGGTGTGCCACTTAGCTGCTACTCTGCTAAGAGGTGAAATTGATGTAGTTTACAGTGGCAGCCTTTCTCCCGCCTCACCCCACCCCCACCAAGTTGCAAGCTTTCAGAGAACTATAGAGTTTTCAGATGTCAGCATTACACAGATTCTGCCAATGCAGGTTTTGTCTAGATGGGGAGATAGTTTCCTGGTGTTTACAACTCTGCCATCTTCCTAGAATTCCTCTTCCCTTTTATTTTAAGACCCCCCACCCCCTTTTTAAGAGCAATTTTAGGTCTACAACAACCTTAAGAGAAAGGTACAGAGATTTACCATACACTTTATCTCTACTCTTGCGTTGCCTCCCTCATTATCCGTATCACTCACCGGGACAGTACACTTTTTTTTCATTTGTTTTTCTTAAAGCAGGCTATTCATGGCCAGCGTGGAGCCCAACACAGGGCTTGAACTCCTGACCCTGAGATCAAGATCTGAGTTGAGATTAGTTGGACATTTAGGGGCATCTGGGTGACTCAGTTGGTTAAGCATCTGACTTTAGCTCAGGTCATGCATGACCTCACAGTTCGTGGGTTTGAGACCCATGTCAGGCTCTATGCTGGCAGCTTAGAGCTTGAAGCCTGCTTTTAATTCTATTTCTCCCTCTGCTCCTCTCCCACTCATGCTCTCTCTCTCTCTGTCTCTCAAAAATAAACATTAAAAAAATTAAAAAAGTTGGACATCTAACCAGCTGAGCCACCCAGGCACCCCGTACACTCTTTTGTTTTTTAAACCAAGGATGCGCCTACACTGACACATCGTAATCACTCAGAGTCCACAGTTTATGTTCACTCTTGGTGTCGTACGCTGTGTTGGTTTAGACAAATGTAAAAGGGCATCTATCTGTCACTATGGTATCCTACAGAATACTTGCATTTCCCTAAATATCCACTGTGCCCTTCCTATTTGTCCCCCTCCTGTTCCTGACAGCCACTCATCTTTTTCATACTTCCCATAGTTTTGCCTTTTCTAGAATGTCCTATACTTGGAATGGTACAGTTTCATATTGGTTTGTACTTTTAATTGGTTTCTTTCTGTTAGCAATATGCATTTAAGGCTCCTCCGTGTCTTTCCGTGGCATGATAGCTCATTTCTTTTTAGTGCTGAATAGTATTCCATCGTCTGGATGTACTATAGAGTATCCATGTGACTGTTGAAGGACATACTGGCTACTTCTAAGTTTGTCAATTAAGAATAAAAGTGCTGTAGGGGCGCCTGGGTGGCTTAGTTGGTTAAGCGTCCGACTTTCGCTTAGGTCATGATCTCGCGGTTTGTGGGTTTGAGCCCCGCATCGGGCTCTGTGCTGACTGCCAGCTCAGAGCCTGGAGACTATTTTGGAGTCTGTGTCTCCCTCTCTCTCTGACCCTTCCCTGCTCACGCTGTCTCTCTCTCTCCTAGAAATAAATAAAAATATTAAAAAAATAAAATAAAAGTGCTGTAGAAACCAATATTGCACTGTTATGTTGTCTAATTAAAATTTTAAAAATGTTGCTGTAAACATCCATGTAGAGGTTTTTGTGTGGACAGGAGGGTTATTCCTTTAGGCAAGTAACAAGAAGCATGATAACTGTATTGGATGGTTTAGTTTTGTAAGAAACTGCGGGGATCTTCCAGAGTGGCTGTCCCAGTTTGCATTCCCAGCAGCAATGAATGAGATTTCCTGTTGCTCTGCATCCTTGCCAACTTTTGATGTTTTCTGTGTTCCAGATTTTAACTGTTCTAATAGACATGTAGTAGTATCTTGTTGTTTTACAGTAGATCTCTAGAATTTGTCTAGCGTAGCCACAACTTTATGCCCTTTGACCATTTCCTTCTCTTTCCTCCTCCTGTCAACTATTGTTTTGCTCTCTGCTTCCATGAACTTGACCATTCTCTTTCCTTAGTTTTGAAATATAGTTGACATACGAAGTTGCATTAATTTCAGTTGTACAGAATACGGATTTGACAAGTCTGTATATTATGGTATGCTTTCTCCAAGTGTAGCTATCATCTGACTATATAACACTATTACAATATGTTGATATATTCTCTATAATATATCTTTTATATGCTAAATATGCTATAAAAGATATATTTTATATATAGCTATAGCTATATATACATAAAAGATATCTGCTATATCTTTTATCCTTGTGACTTATTCCATAACTGGAAGCCTCTACCTACCATTCCACGTTACCCATTTTTCCCATCTCCCCACCCTTCTCCTTCTGGCAATCATCAATTTCTTCTCTGTATTTATGGGTCTGTTTTTGCTTTTGCTCAAAAAGATTCTACATATAAGCAAAATCATACACTATTTGTCTTTCTCTGATTTATTTCACTTCACATAATACTCTCTAGGTCCATCCATGTTGTTAGAAATGGCAAGATCTCTTCTTTATGGCTGAGTAATATTCCATTATATATCTGTGCGTGCGCGCACACACACGTACCACCTCATCGTTATTCATCTATGGATGGACAGTTGGGTTGCTTCCATATCTTGGCTTTTATAAATAATGCTGTAGTAAACATGGGACTGCGTATGTCTTTTCAAATTAGTTTTTTTGTTTAGGTAAATACCCAGTAGTGGAAATACTAGATTATATGGTAGTTTTATTTTTAATTTTTTGAGGAACCTCCATGCTACTTTCCACAGTGGCTGCACCAGCTTGCATTCCTACCAGCAGAGCACCAGGGTTCTGTTTTCTTCATTTCCTTGCTGATGCTTATTTCTTGTCTTTTTGAGTCTAGCCATTCTGACACATGTGAGGTGATTTCATGGTGGTTTTGATTTGCATTTCCCTGATGATGAGTGATGTTGAGTATCTTTTTATGTGTCTGTTAGTTATCTGTATCTTTGGAAAAATGTCTGTTTAGGTCATCTTCTCATTTTTAAATTGGAGTATATTTTGGTGGTGTTGTATAACTTTTATATTTGGATATTAATCCTTTACAGGCTATATCATTTGAAAATATCTTCTATTTGGTAGATTACCTTTTTGTTTGGTTGATGGTTTCCTTTGCCGTGTAATAGCGTTTCTTTTTGGTGTGTTCCCAGTAGTTTATGCTTCTTTTCTCCTTGTCTGAGGAAACATATCTACAAATATATTGCTAAGGCTGATATCAAACAACTTACTTGGCCTATGTTTTCTTCTAGGAGTTTTATGGTTTCATGTTGCACATTTAGGTCTTTAATCCATTTTGAGTTTTTGTGCGTGGTGTAAGAAATTTGTATGTAGCTATCCAGTTTTTCCAGCACCATTTGGTGAAAAGACTCCCCCCACCCCCTTGTATATTCTTGCCTCCTTTGTTGTAGAGCAACTGACCATAAGAGAGTGAGTTTATTTTTGGGCTCTCTATTTTGTTTCATTGATCTGTGGGTCTATTTTGTGCCACTGTTGTACTGTTGAGATTGCTGCAGCTCTGTAGTATATGTTGAAATGTGGGATTGTGATGCCTCCAGCTTGTTTTTCTTTCTCAAGATTGCTTTTGGCTATGTAAGGTCTTTTGTGGTTCCATACAAATTTTAGGTTTCCTTGCTCTAGTTCTGTGACAAATGTTGCTGGTATTTTGAGAGGGGTTGCATTGAATCTCTAGGTTGCTTTGGGTAGCACGGACATGTTAACAATATTAATTCTTTGAATCCATGAACATGAACTATCTTTCCTTTTTGTGTCTTTAATTTCTTTTTTTTTTTTTTAATCTTTTAAAATGTTTATTTTTTGAGAGAGTGCAAGCAGGGCAAGGGGCAGAGAGAGAGGGAGACACAGAATCCGAAGCAGGCTCCAGGCTCTGAGCTGTCCACTCAGAGCCCGACACGGGATTTGAACTCAAGAACTGTGAGATCATGACCTGAGCCCAAGTCGGGTTTTTTTTTTTTTTTTTAATGGTTGAGATTTAAAAAAAAATTTTTTTTTTTTTTTTTTTTTTACAAATAGTTTATTGTCAAATTAGTTTCCACATAACACCCAGTGCTCATCCCCACAAGTGCCCTCCTCCATGCCCATCCCCCCTCCCCCCCCACATCCATCAGTCCTCAGTTTTTGTCAGCATTCAAGAGTCTCTCATGGTTTGCCTCTCTCCCTTTCCCCCACCATTTCCCCCCTTCTTCTCCCCCTTGTTCCTCAGTTAAGTTCCTCCTAATCCTCCTATACGTGCAAACATATGATATCTGTCCTTCTCTGCCTGACCTATTTTGCTCAGCATAACACCCTCCAGGTCCATCCATGTTGCTACACATGGCCAGATGTCATTCTTTCTCATTGCCATGTAGTATTCCATGGTATAGATAAACCACATCGTCTTGATCCATTAGTCCGTTGATGGACACTTAGGCTCTTTCCATGTTTTAGCTATTGTAGAGAGTGCTGCTATGAACATTGGGGTACATGAGCTCCTATGCATCAGCATTTCTGTATCCCTTGGGTAAATTCCTAGCAGTGCTATTGCTGGGTCCTAGGGGAGTTCCATTGTTAGTTTCCTGCCAAGTCGGGTTCTTAATCTGACTGAGCCACCCAGGCTCCCCTGTGTCTTCAATTTCTTTCATCAATTGTTTTATTGTTTTCAGAGTACAATGTTTTAATTTCTTTGTTAAGTTTATTCCCAGGTATTTTAATATTTTGGTATAATTATAAATGGAATTATTTTTTTCTTTTTCTGATATTTTTTTATTAACGTATAGAAATGTAATGGATTTCTGTGTATTTTATATTCTGCAACTTTACTGATTTGTTTGTTCTTAGTTTTTTGAAAAAGTGGAGTCTTTAAGATTTTCTGTTGATAATGTGTTACCTGCAAATAGTGACAGTTTGAGTTCTTCCCAATTTGGTTGCCTTTTATTTCTCAGCTGTTGTGGCTTGGGCTTCAGTTCCGTGTTGAATAATAGTGGTGAGAATGGACATCTTTGTCTTATTCCTGATCTTCTAGGAAAAGTTCTGTTTTTCACCATTGAGTATGATAGCAGCTGTGAGTTTTTCATATTTGGCCTTTATTATGTTGAGGTATGTTTTCTTTAACACAAGGAGAGTTTTTACCATGAAGAGATACTGAATTTTGTCAAATGCTTTTTCTGCATCTTTTGAGATGATCATATTATCTTGTATTTTGTTGATATGCATTGTTTGATTTGCGAATAGTGTACCTTTTGTGCACCCTGGAATAAATCCCACTTTATTGTGGTGAATGTCCTTTGAATGCATTCTTGAATTTGGTTTAATATTTTGTTGAGGATTTTTGCATCTGTGTTCACTGGGGATACTGACCTGTTGTTTTTGTTTTTTGTGGTATCTTCGGTTTTGGTATTAGTAATGCTGGTGTCATAGAATATATTTGGAAGCTTTATTTTCTATTTTTTGGAGTAGTTTGAGGAGAATGTTTGGTAGAATTCCCTGGAGAATTTATCTGGTCTTGGATCTTGGAGTTTTGTTTGTTGGTGGTTATTTGATTATTGATTCAGTTTTGTTACTAGTAATTGGTCTGTGCAGATGTTCTATTTCTTCTTGATTCAGTTTTGGAAGATTGTATGTTTCTTGGAATTTATCCATTTATTCTAGGTTGTCCAGTTCATTGGCATATAGTTTTTTGTATAGTAGTTTCTTATAATCCTTTGTATTTCTGTGGTGTCAGTCCTCTTTTTTTCCAATTTTATTTAGTTGGGTCATCTTTTTTTTCTTGATGAGTGGCTAAAAGTTTTATCAGTTTTTAAAAATCTTTTTAAACAAGCAGCCCTTGGTTTCATGGATATATATTTCTTAGTCACTGTTACATTTATCTCTGCTGTGATCTTTATTTCCTTCCATTTAGTAACCTTGGGCTTTTTTTTTTTTTTTCCTAGTATGTGTAAGGTTAGATTTTTTTTGAGGTTTTATTGTTTCTTGAGGTAGGCCTGTATAAACTTCCCTTTCAGAACAGCTTTTGCTGTGTTCCAAAGATTTTGAACTGTTGTGTTTTTGTATTTTTTTTTTTTTAATTTCCTCTTTGATTTCTTCCTTGACCCATTGGTGTTGAGTGGTGTGTTGTTTAGCTGCTCTGGTGTTGGCTGCATAGATACTTTTTTTTTTTTTTTTGAGAGAGGGCTAAAATGAGCAGTGAGCAAGGGGCAGGCAGAGAGAAAGGGAGAGAGAGAGAATCCCTTGAGGAGGCAGAGAGAGAGAGAGGGAGAGATAAAGACAGGGGGGAGAGAGAGAAGCAAGGCTCACCCCAAGCGAGGTCCATGCTTACCCAGAGCGGGGCCTGAACTCACCTTGATCTCAGCTGAACCTTGAGATCATGACCTGAGCTGACGTCAGATGCTTTGTGACTGAGCCTCCCAGGCTCAAATATCTGCATAATGTTTTCAGTAATTGTTTCCTCTTGTTGGATTGATCCCTTTATCACTGTGTAATGGCCTTCTTTTTCTCTTGTCACAGGTTTTGTCTTAAAGTTCATTGTGTCTATGTATTGTTACCCTGCTTTCGTTTGCTTGCTTGCTTGCTTGCTTCCATTTGCATGGGCCACCCTGGGACTCCTCAGCCTGCGTGGGGTGGCGCATGGCTCTGGGCGACACTGTCCGGGCTCCCCTTGGGCTGAGCGCCCAAGCCACTCCGTGAGCGTGTAGTTCAGTGTCCCGCCGCCACACCTTCCTGGCAGGCCACGAGCAAGTGACGTGGTTTCCTGTCGGAGCAGTGACAGGAGGAAACCTACAGTCAGGAGTACTCTACCCAGCAAGGTTACTAAAGTGGCCTTACAAGAAACATTAAAAAGATTTCTTTAAAGTGGGAGGCTATAATCAGAAGTAAGAAAGTTAATGATAATAAAAACAGTAAGAAAATTAAGAGTAAAAAATGTATTTATATGTCAGTATATACATAAAACCTGGTGGGGCAAGTAAAAAAGTTCTTTTTAGAACATGTCTGAGCTTAAGTGACCATCAGCTTCATATAGACTGCTGTGTACTTAGGATGTTAAATGTGAACCTAATGGTTACCACAAACTCAAAACCTGTAATACACACAACCTAGAAAGCCAAGCATAACCCTGTGAGCAGTTATCAGTCACAAGGGAAGGGTACAGCAGAAGAAGGAAGGAAGAGAGAAGAATGACAAAAACAACCAGAAAACAATTTTGTAAATGGTGGTAAGTGCGTACGTCTCAGTAGTTTCTTCCAATTCATGTGGTCTAAATGCCGTGATTAGAGTGCAGGAATGGGTAAAACAAAACCCATTTTGCTGCCTACAAGAGACTCCCTTCAGACCCTGGTGGGGGAGCTGTAGCTGAAGTGGGTGCAGGCTGGGGTGCCGGGGGTTGCTCAGTGCGGAGGGCATCCTGGTGGGGTGGCTGGAGCTGTGGCCTCTGTGGGCCAGGGTATCCCAGGGTGCTTTGTGCAGTGCACCCTGGGATGGCTAATGCTGAGGTGGGGTGTGTGCCGGGGCACCCTGGGGTGCTCTGCACAGAGGACAGCCTGGCAGGACGGCTGAAGCCGCAGTGGTTGCACGGCGTGCTCTCCAGGACCCTCTGCAAGTGGGGTGCCCTGATGGGGCGGCTGGAGCTGATGCAGGGTGCGGCCTGGGCTGTCCTGGGGCACTCCCTGTGTGAGGGGGTCCCCTGGTGGGGTGCCTGGCCCCACAGCAGGCATGAGCTGGGAGGTCCTGGAGTGCTCTGAGCTGGGGGTGCCCTAGCAAGCCACCTGGAGCCAAAGCGGTGTGGGCCTGGTGATTTCCGGGGTCCTGTGTGACTGTGTCACCTTGGTGAGATGGCTCAGTCGCAATGACCATAAACTGTGGCGCTCATCAGTCCCTTTATCTGAAGAGGGTTCCAGCAGCTCCCCTGCTATTTGGCAGGGTTCTAGGGCTGGTTCCTTCATATTCTAGTTGCCCTTTTAAACTGAGGGATTTTTTTGTTGTTGTTTTGTTTTCTTCTGTGCCTCAGGGTAGACAGATCTGCTCATGGTCCCTCAGCGCTATTCCTCTGCCCTGCAGTTCACAGAATTGGTAGTGGGTTTCCTTTGGTTACTGTGTCTCTGTCTTGTCATTCTTTATGTGGTCTGTCTCCTGCAGAAGCTGTTCATTCAGTCCTTAGTTCTTCGGGAGGAGTTGCTTTATACATGGGTGTAGATTTGGGCCGTCTGGAGGCTGTGACTGTAGGGTCTTCTACATCACCATCTTGGACCAGAATCTATCTTGTTTTAATTTGCATTTCTCTTATATGATGTGGAACATCTTTTCAGTGTGCTTATTTGCCATCTGTATGTCTTTGGTGAAGTGCCTGTGAAGATGTCTGACCTGCTCCCCCACTCCCGCTTTTTTTTAAATGTTTTTAATCATTTTTAAGAGAGAGAGGAGACAGAGCCCAAGCAGGGGAGGGGCAGAGAGAGGGAGACAGAATCTGAAGCAGGCTCCAGGCTCTGAGCTGTCAGCACAGAGCCTGACTTGGGGCTCTAACTCATGAACTGTGAGATCATGACCTGCGCTGAAGTCAGACACTTAACTGACTGAGCCACCCAGGTGCCCCAGATGTGAGCCTTTTTTAAATTGAGTTCTAATTGACCTATGACAATTATATTAGTTTTGGGTGTTCAACATAGTATTCAAGATTTGTATGCTTTGTGAAATGATCACAGGAAGTCTAGTTACCATCTGTCCCTTTACGATGTTAATATTATTGACTATATTCTCCATGCTGTACATTACATCCTCATGACGACTTTATTTTTTTGAGAGAGAGGGAGTGCATGAGTCGGGGAGAGGGGCAGAGGGAGGGAGAGAGAGAATCCCAGGGAGACTTTGCTTGATCCCATGACCCTGGGATCATGACTTGAGCTGAAGTAAAGAGTTGGAGGCTCACTGACTGAGCCACCCAGGAACCCCCATAATAGTTCAATTTTTAACTTTTGGAGGACCGTCCAGACACTTGTACAGTGGTTGCACCAATTTTCATTCCCACCAACAGTGCACGAGGGGTTCTTTTCTCCACATCCTTGCCAGCACTTGCTATCTCCTGTTTTTGATTCTAGCCATTCTACCAGGTATAAGGTGGTATCTCATTGTAGTTTTTACTTGCATTTCCCTGATGATGAGTGATGTTTTTATGTACCTGTTGGCCCTCTGGACGTCTTCTTTGGAAAAATATTTATTCACATCCTCTGTCCTTTTTTTTTTTTTTTTTTTTAAAGGTTTTATTTATTTATTTTTGAGAGAGTGCAAGTTGGGGAGGGGCAGAGAGAGGAGGGGACAGAGAATCCAAAGTGGGCTCCGTGCTGACAGCAGGGCGCCTGATGCAGGGCTTAAACTCACGAACCCCGAGATCATGACCTGAGCCAAAGTCAGATGCTCAACTGACTGAGCCACCCAGGCGACCCCCTCTGTCCATTTGTAATTGGATTTTTAAAATATTATTGAGTTGTGAGTTATTTATGTAATTTGGATATTGACTCCCTATAGGATATATCATTTGCAAATCCCTTTTTCATTCAGTAGGCTGTCTTTTCACTTTTTGATGGTTTCCTTTACTGCGCAGGTTGTTAGTTTGATGTAATATTTTAGCTTTGGTTTCCCTTGCTTTTTGAGTCAGGTCCAAAAAGACATCGCCAAGACAGATACCAAGTAGTTTTACCACTGGTGTTTTTTTTTCTAGGAGTTTTATGATTTACAGTATTACGTTCAAGTGTTTAATCCATTTTGAGTTGGTTGTTGTGTAAGGTGTAAAATAGTAGTCTGGTTTCATTCTTTTGCATGTCGCTGTCCAGTCTTCCAGCACGGTTTATGTATTTTGTTTGTTTTCAAAGAACCAGCTCTCAGTTTTGTTGATCATCTCCATTGTTCGTTAAGTTTCTATTTCATTTATTCATGCTCTGATCTTTATTATTTCCTTTCTTCCACTAACTTTGGGCTTTATTCTTTTTCTAGTTCCTTTAGGTATAAAGTTAAATGGTTTGTGATTTGTTTCTTGAGGTAGGCCTGTACTACTGTCACCTTCCCTCTTCGAACTTATTTTGATGCATCCGTAGATTTTGGTATATTAAATTTCTGTTTTCACTTATCTCTAGGTATTTTTTGACTTCTTCTGTGACCTAGTAGTGGTTTAGTTTTAACATGTTGTTTAATCTCCACATATTAGTCATCACCCCATTTTCCTTCTTGTAAATGATTGTGGTCAGAGAAGATGCTAGATATATTTTCAGTGTTCTTGAATTTATTGAGACTTCTTTTGGATCCTAATGTATGCTGTATCCTGCAGAATGTACCATGTGCGCTTGAGAAAAATGTATAGTCTCCTTTTTTTTGGATAGACTGTTCTGTATTTATCTGTTAAGTTCATGTTATCTAATGTGTTGTTGAAGGTTGATGTTTCTTTATTGATTTTCTGTCTGGATAATTGATACATTGATGCAAGTGGGTGTATTAAAATCCCATACTATTATATTCTTCTCATTCTTCCTTTTTAAAGTGCATACATATTTATAAATGTTGTATCTTACTAGATTGACCCCTCTATCACTCTGTGGTGCTTCTCTTTGTCTTTTGTTAGAGTACTTGTAAATTCCATTTTGTTTGATGTGAGTATGGTTTCAGCAGCTTTCTTTACATTCCCATTTGTGTGGAATCTCTCTTTTTCCATCCCTTTACTTTCAGTCTGTGGGTCCCTGCTGTGGAAGTGAGTCTCTTGTAGGCAGTGTATGGATGGGTACTGTTTGTTTTTGTTTTTTTTTAATCCATTCAGCCACTCTTCTGGTTGAAGAATTTAGTCCACTTACATTTAAGGTAATTATTGAGGGGTATGTACTTATTGCCATTTTGTTCATTGTTTTCTGCCTGTGTTTGTAGTTCCTTTCTTCCTTTGTGGTTTTATGACTTTTAAAAATTCTGTTAGATTCTTTTCTCATTTTCTTTATATATTAATAAGTTTTTATTTGTGGTTATTGTGATGTTCACATACATCATCCTATTTATATAATGTTTTATTTTGATAGCAACTAATGGTTGAACACATTTGAAAGTACATTTTTAGTCCCCTCCCTAGATTTATGTTTTTGATATCACTTTTTACATCTTTTTAAAATGTATATGTTAAGCTAATTATTACAGGTTCAGTTAATTTTGTGACACTTCCCTTTTAACTTTCTTAGTACCTTGTAACTGATTAATCCATTACCTTTAGTATAGATTTACCTTTTCCAGTGAGATTTTACTTTTGTGTGTGTTCCTGTTATTAATTAGTGATGTTTCTTTTCAGCCTAAAGAATTCTCTTTATTATTTTTTGTAAGGTTTATTTAGTAGTGATGAATTCTTTCAGCTCTGCTTGTTATTTTTTTTTTTAAGTTTTGTATTATTTTTTGAGAGAAAGTGCACAGGGAGAGAGAGAATCCCAAATAGACCTCATGGTCTGTGAGGACCCTGATGTGGAGCTTGAACTTACGAACTATGAGATCATGACCTGAGCTGAAATCAGAGTGGATGCCTAACCGAGCCACCTGGAACCCCAGCTTTTGCTTGTCTTTAAAACTCTTTATCTCTCCAAATTTGAGTAATTACTTTGCAGGGTAGAGTATTCTTGGTTGGAAGCACTTAAAAAAAATTTTTTTTGTTGTTTGTTTATTTTTGAAAGAGAGAGAGCAAGAGAGAGAGACCGAGCATGAGAGGGAGAGGGGCAGAAAGAGAGGGAGACCTCGAATCTGAACCAGATTCCAGGCACCAAGCAGTCAGCACAGAGCCCTATGTGGGACTCAAACTCACCAGCTGTGAGATCACAACTTGAGCCGAAGTTGGATGCTCAACCGACTGAGACACCCAGGAAGCACTTTTTAATCTGCCCCACCAGCCCTCCTCTGGTCTGTTCAGCTTCTGCTGAAAAAGCTGCTAGTGGCCTTAGGGGTTTTATTTTTAATTTTTTTGTATTTTTTAAAAATTTTATTTTAATGTTTTCTTTATTTCTAGGAGAGAGAGAGAGACAGCGTGAGCAGGGGAGGGTCAGAGAGAGAGGGAGTCACAGACTCTGAAACAGCCTCCAGGCTCTGAGCTGGCAGCCAGCACAGAGCCCGACTCAGGGCTCGAACCCACGAACTGCGAGATCATGACCTAAGCGAAAGTCGGACGCCCAGCCGACTAAGCCACCCAGGCGCCCCTAATTTTTTTGTATTAACAGTTTGTTTTTCTCTTGCTGCTTTTAAGATTCTCCCTTTTATTTTTGACATTTTAATTGTATTGTTTCTTGTTGTGGCTGCCTTTGGGTTCAACTTATTTGAACTGTCTGGGCTTTCTAGACTTGGATGTCATCTGTTTCTTTCCCCAGGTTAGGGAAGTTTTCAGCCTCTGTTTCTTAAGATACGTTTTCCACCCCTTTCTTTCTTCCTATGGGACCTTTATAATATGAATGTTATTCTGTTTGGTGTTGTCTCAGTGTTCTCTTGAATTTTCTTCATTTTTCTAAAATTGTTTCCTTTTTGCTCTTCTTTCTGGGTGAGTTCCCTTGCTTTATCTTCCCGTTTGCTGATTTCTTCTTTCGTCTCCATTGTGCTGTTGAGCTGCCTTAGTGTATTTTGCACTGGAGTTACTGTATTCTTCAGCTCTGTGACTTCTCTGTGGTACTTTCTTCTGTTTTCTCTTTTTCTGTTGTGGTTCTCACAGTGTTTATCCACCGCTCCCTAAGTTTGGTGAGCATGTTTATGCCCATTAATTTGAATTCTTCATCAGGTAGATTACTTATCTCCATATCCTTAAGGTCTTTTTTGGAGGCTTGTCTCATTCATTCTTCTGTTTGGAGCACAGTTCTGTTTCCTCATTTTGCTTGACTCTGTGTGTTTATTTCTATGTATTAGGTAGAATAGCTGCCTCTTGTGATTTTAGTTCACCTTTGCCTTAGCTCTTGGTCATCTCTTGAACTGTTGTAATTTTCGTTTTTAAATTAAAAAATTTTTTTTAAATTTACACCCAAGTTAGTTAGCATATAGTGCAATAATGATTTCAGGGGCAGAATCCAGTGATTCATCCCCTATGTATAAGACCCAGTGCTCATCCCAACAAGTGTCTTCCTTAATGCCCCTTACCCATTTAGCCCACCCCCTTCCCACAACCCCTCCAGCAACCCTCAGTTTGTTGTCTGTATTTAAGAATCTCTTTGGTCCCCTTCCCTGTTTTTATATTATTTTTACTACTCTTCCTTTATGTTCATCTGTTTTGTATCTTAAATTCCACATATGAGTGGAGTCATGTATTTGTCTTTCTCTGGCTGACTTATTTTGCTTAGCATAATACCCTCTAGTTCCATCCACATGGTTGCACATGGCAAGATTTCATTTTTTGATTGCCAAGTAATACTGCATTGTGTGTGTGTGTGTGTGTGTGTGTGTGTGTGTGTACACACCACATCTTCTTTATCTGTTCATCTGTCAATGGACATTTGGACTCTTTCCATACTTTGGCTATTGTTGATAGCGCTGCTATAAACATTGGAGTGAGTGTGCCCCTTTGAAACCACACACCTATATCCCTTGGATAAATACCTGGTAGTGCAATTGCTGGGTCATAGGGTAGTTCTGTTTTTAACTTTTTGAGGGACTTCCATACTGTTTTCCAGAGTGGCTGCACCAGTTTCCATTCCCACCAGCAGAGCAATAGAGATCCTCTTTCTCTGCATCCTTGCTAACACCTGTTGTTGCCTGAGTTGTTAATGTTAGCCATTCTGACAGGTGTGGGGTGGTATCTCATTGTGGTTTTGATTTGTATTTCCCTGATGAGTGATGTTGAGCATTTTTTCATGTGTCTGTTAGCCATCTATCTGGATGTCTTCTTTGGAGAAGTGTCTGTTCATGTCTTTTGCCCATTTCTTCACTGATTCTTTATTTTTTGGGTGTTGAGTTTGATAAGTTCTTGATAGATTCTGGATACACCCTTTATCTGATAGGTCATTTGCAAATATCTTCTCTCATTTCGTTGGTTGCCTTTTAGTTGTGCTGATTATTTCCTTCACTATGCAGAAGCTTTTTACCTTGATGAGGTCCCAATGGTTCATTAAAAAAATTTTTTTTAATGTTTTTATTTATTTTTGAGACAGAGACAGAGCATGAGCAGGGAAGGGGCAGAGAGAGAGAGGGAGACACAGAATCCAAAGCAGGCTCAAGGCTCTGAGCTGTCAGCACAGAGCCCAACATGGGGCTCGAACCCACGAATTGCGAGATATGACTTGAGCTGAAGTCAGATGCCTAATCGACTGATCTAACCAGGCACTCCCAATGGTTCATTTTTGCTTTTATTTATGTCCCTTGGCTCTGGAGATGTGTTAGGTAAGAAGTTGCTGCAGCTGAGGTCAGAGAGGATTTTGCATGCTTTCTCCTCAAAGATTTTGATGGCTTTCTATATTAGGTTTAAGTCTTTCACCCATTTTGAGTTTATTTTTATGTATGGTATAAGAAAGTGGTCTAGGTTCATTTTTCTGCATGTCACTGTCCAGTTTTCCCAGCACCATTTGCTGAAGAGACTGTCTTTATTCTGTTGGATATTCTTTCCTGCTTTGTCAAAGATGAGTTTGGCCATATGTTTGTGGGTCCATTTTTGGGTTCTCTGTTCTGTTCCATTGATCTGAGTGTTTCTGTGCCAGTACCATACTGTCTTGATGATTATAGCTTTGTAATACAGCCTGAAGTCTGGGATTGTGATGCCTCCAGCGTTAGTTATTCAGGGTCTTTTCTGGTTCCATACAGATTTTAGGGTCGTTTGTTTTAACTTTGAGAAGAATGCCAGTGGAATTTGATTGGGATTGCATTGAATATGTAGATTGCTTTGGGGAGTATTGACATTTTAACAGTATTTGTTCTTCCAATCCATGGGCATGAAATAGTTTTCCATTTTTTTGTGTCTTCAATTTCCTTCATGAGCTTTCTGTATTTTTCAGTGTATAGATTTTTTAACCTCTTTGGCTAGGTTTATTCCTAGGTATTTTGTGGGTTTCGGTGCATTTGTAAATGGTGTCTATTCCTTGATCTCTCTTTCTGTGTTTCATTATTGATGTATAGAAATGTAACTGATTTCTGCTTATTGGTTTTATGTCCTGAGACTTTGCTGAATTCATGGCTCAGTTCTACCAGTTTTTTGGTGGAATCTTTTGGGTTCCCCATATAGAGTATCCTGTCACCTGTGAAGAGTGAAAGTTTGACTTCTTCTTTGCCAATTTGGATGCCTTTTATTCCTTTGTGTTGTCTGATGGCTGATGCTAGGACTTCTAGCACTATGTTAAGTAACAGTGGTGAGAGTGGACATCGCTGTTGTTCCTGACCTTGGGAACGCTCTCAGTTTTCCCCCATTGAGGATGATGTTAGTGGTGAGTCTTTCATATATGACTTTTATGATCTTGAGTTATGACCTTTCTACCCCTACTTTCTTGAGGGTTTTTATCAAGAACGTTTGTAATTTTTTTTTATTTCTGAGGGAGAGACAGCATGAGCAGGGGAGGGTCAGAGAGAGAGGGAGACACAGAATCTGAAGCAGGCTCCAGACTCTGAGCTGGCAGCACAGAGCCCAACGCAGGGCTCGAACCCACGAACTATGAGATCATGACCGCAGCTGAAGTTGGATGCTTAACCGACTGTCACCCAGGTGCCCTTAACGTTTGTAATTTTCTAAACCACCTGATTTCTTCTTGATACGTACCCATTAATATGACTCTATATGAAGGTGTGCCAAGACCAGTCAGTGATCCAAGGGGAGAGATCTCAGTTACCACCTGGTTTCAGGTGATGGGAAGCCAGACTCTCAGGCAGTAGTTTTTAAGTACACACATATATTTGGCCCTATGTTGCTGTAATGGTATTCCCTGCTGGCCTCCAGACCAGGACATCTGGAGGTGTCTCCTGGACAACAGTTTTAAAAATCTGGGCTCCAGACAAGTGTAGAAGATCCTTTCTGGGAGTTTCGTCCAGCTGTAGTGAGGTGAAGGGTGTGCGCAAGGGTGGTGTCTCCTTGCTTCTGTTCCCTGGAAGTGCCATCTCAGCCTCCAGATGTGTGGAAAACCCAAAGCCTGTTCCTTAGGCTGATGCTCTGGGCTAAGTATTTGACCTTTTTCACAGGGAGACTTGGGTTGTGTTTCAGTCTGTTGTGTGTACAGCACCCTGGGGGTGGTAGGCTGCCACGAATGGTCTCTCGTTACCTTTCTGTGGAACCTGCTAACACTAGCCCCGTTGGGCCACTGGTGCCCAGCGATCAAGGGGTACCTCTCCTGTGCATACCCACTCACTTTAGCAAGGCAGCCAGACGTGAGGGCGAGGGGCCTTCAGAAAGACAGCAGAAAAATGTCCTGACTGCATATGCCCTCGGACTTCAGCAGCATAGAGGGAGAATGCCCCTTCTCTGCACGCGTGCCAGCTCTGGGCAGGTGGGGGGGACCTTTGCATCCGCTCGCAGTAGCAGGTTTTAGCTTGGCAGCCGGGGCACCTGACGGTTTGTGCTTGCCCGCCCCGGCCAGGGAGCAGGGAACCCTGCCGCCGCCGCCGTGCTCTCTGGCCTCCGCAAGCGTCGTGATCCTGTTTGCTCCTGTCCCGCAAGGTGGTGGGTTCGCCCGCCTCTGCTGGCGGTCTGGGGGGTGCGGCAGTGGTGTCCGCCAGCGCCTCCGTCTCCAGGGAGCATCTCAGCTGTCCCCTGCTCCTCCAGCCATCATCCCCAGATCAGCAAGTGGACTTACCTAACGTAGAGTTTAGGCACTTTGCACCCTGCTGTTCTTTCACTGGATCTCGAGGCGAGCCCTCTGAGAGGGGAATCTCAGTTTATTGTAGCACGTCGGGAGCCCTGGGGTTCCCAGTCACGTGTCCTGGGGGCTCATATCTCCGTGCAGATCCCAGGCACTGGGAGGCATCGGCTCTACTGTCCTCCGGGAGAAGCACCTGTCTAGTGACGTCCCTCCCAGTTGTGTGTCTGTCCCCGAGGGTGGATTTTTTTGCAAGACCATGTTTCTGCATCTCCTAGCATCTCGGGGTGGTCCTTCTCTCCTTTCTTGTGGAGAAGCAGTTCCTCTAGACTCGCGATCTTTTTCAGAGGGAAAGGATCCATTGGTAGCTGTAGAGCGAGTGTGTCTGTGGAGTTCAGGGCCTTGCTCTGCCACCATCTGGCCCCTCACTACCCCAGTTTTTAATTCGTCATGGTTTTCTTACTGTTGAGTTTTAAGAATTATTGGTACATTTTGGAGAATATTCCTTTATCAGATGGGTCTTTGGCACATTTTTTCTCCTAGTCTCTGGCTTATCTTTTAACTCTCAATAACGTCTTTAACAGAGGAGATTTTAAGGAAATCCAGCTTATCAATTATATTAGCAGATTGTGTTTTTGGTGTTGCATCTAAAAAGGCATCACCATACCCAAGGTCATCTAGTTTTTTTCCTGTTAACTTCTCAGAGTTTTATGGTATTGCATTTTATATTTAGGTCTGTGATCCATTTTGAGTTAATTTTTGTGATGAGTGTCAGGTATGTGTCTAGGGGTGTGTGTGTGTGTGTGTGTGTATGTAAGTTTATTTTGAGGGAGGGAGAAAGCTCAAGTGCATGAGCAGAGGAGGGGCAGAGTGAGAATCCCAAGTAGGCTCTGGGCTGTCAGCGCAGAGCCTGACTCAGGGCTTGATGTCACGAACTATGAGATCATGACCTGAGCTGAGATCAGGGATTGGATATTTTAACTGACTGAGCTGCCCAGGCGCCCCATAGATGGATTGATCAATCAGTCTATCTATCTATATATATAGTTTCAGTGTAGATGNTTTTTTTTTTTTTTTTTTTTTTTTTTTTTTTTTTTTTTTTTTTTTTTTTTTTTTTTTTTTTTTTTTTTTTGCTTTTGCTCCTTTGTCAAAGGTCAGTTGACTATATTTATGGGGGTCTATTTCTGGGTTCTCTGTTACATTCTGTTAATCCATTTGACTCTGCTTTCATCAACACCACGCTTAGACATTTAAAAAGTAAAAGAGCCGGTACGCTTTACTCTGGCTTATGCCGGTACGCTTTACTCTGGCTTATGGTATGACCTCAGTTGGTTTCTCTTCTCTGAGCTTCAAGGGAGAGGTTGGAGTTCATCTCTAGCACTTACTAACGTGTTCACTTCTCAGACCTGGTGAGGGACTAGTTTTTCCAGTTTCCAGTCTTCTCAGACTGTTAATCTCTGTAAAATATGGTCAGATAACTTACCGGGAGAAAGGCCATGTGCTTATACAGTCTAGTGAGGTCAGATCGCTGTACATGTTCCTAAATGCTCACTCAGCTTCTGAGCTTAAACTAGGCAGGCAGCTAGTTGGAACACGTTTTGGTAACACTGTTACATGCAGTGGGCTCAGGATGGAAAGGTGCCTGTGCTGTTTGTCTGGAGCTGCTTGTGAGAACAGGGGCTGAGGTGAGGCCTGGGGATTGGCTTGTTCCACCTCGGTGTCAGTAGTAGGCTCTGGTCTCCCCCAGGATCATACTCTGCTCCTGGGAGTTAGTCTGCCCTCACTGTGTCCTCTGTATTTGGCAGACTCACATTGACCTTGCCCTCATTTGAAGGCAGGGAATCCACTCGGCGTGGTCCTGGGGCCATGGTCCAGAGGCGCTGAGAAGGGGCTGTGAGAGGGGACTCGGAGGGACGGGGTTGGAGCAGGGCCTGCTGCTCTGGGTGTGTCTGAATGCCATTTCTGAGGGAAGGGGGAGAAGGGCATGAATGGCTGCAGTGGCTGGTGCTGATCCTTACTGGCATAGACTCTGGTACATTCCAGAGACTTCCAACCCTGGAACTCCGAGACTGTAGGATCCTAGCACCTTTGAATCTTGGAGTCCTGAGCTTTCTGAACTGGAAGGTGCTGCAGCGGCCACCTCATTGTCTAAGCTGGGTTATTCATCTGCTCTTTTTCCCTGGCCCCTGGCCCAGACTTGAGAGTTAAGTGGCTGCTTTGCCTTTCACCTGGGTGCCCCGTTTGCCTGTGCTGTGGGTGAGTAGGGGCTCCTCGGATGCCCTTGGCTTACCCTGGATGCTTCTGCCTCATTTTGAAGCTTCAGACACTGTGTGCTCAGATTGACGGAGAACAATTCACAGCCCTTGATGACCAAGCTGCAGTGGCTCTTAGCCTTCCTGGAGCACAGCCAGGTGAGTGCAGGGGGAGTTGGGGTGTGGTGGAGAGAAGGCTCTGGTCCGACACCCTTCCCTTCCCCAGGACCTGTCTGCGTCTGGCTGTAAGCCCCCACTTCCTGATGTAAGCTGTTCAGCCCCAGGTTGGGGGCTGGCATGGGTTCATGGCCAATTTAGTGCCTTGTGGGACAGGAGAAGGAGGTGGCCTTGTTCGACAGGAGAGGGGGTGCCTTTTTGAGCCCCTTTTGTGTTCTGCTGCCCACAGTGTGTCCCCTCAGTGATTCACTCCCTTGTGTTAGATGCTGCATTGCTCATCTGCTGTCATATTTTGAACACTTGCCCTGCCAGGCACCTGAGGGCTGTATTTGTTTTGTTCATGGTCTCTGCCCTCATGGAAACCAAAGCCCTTGGCCGAGCGTTACCTGCGGCCCTGTGGGGGCCCAGGAGATGAGTAAGCCCTGGCTCCTGCCCTCACAGAGCTCACAGTCTGGGGGGGGAGTGGACTGCAGATAACGGTAGTGCTCACACAGAGGGGAGTGCAGTGTGTCGTGTGCGTGCAAAGGAGGGGAGCAGATGGTGATGGCGGAATATGGCTCAGAACAGGTGTCAGTACATCTGGGACTTGAACTCTAAGTTTTTGATGGAGGAACGGTGTGTTAGGCAGAGGGAATGGCATTGAACAAGGAAGGATCCGGAGATTTGTCAGGAAAGAGCGAATTCCTCCAGGATTGTTCTTCTCTGTGAGCCTAACACCCTGCTTGTAGGCTGCATGGACTGGGTGGGAGGAGGGAAGACTTCAGAGAGGGGGCCAGGAAGTTTGGGACAGAGAATCCCCAGGTGGACCCTCAGGTCTAGCACGCGGCGTCCTGCTCCTGACCGTGTCTGTCACCTGCCTTGGTCCTAGAGGCCTGCCATTTCTCCAGAGAACTTCCTGTCTGCATCCTGGACGCCCTGGTTCAGCCCCGGCACCCAGCAGGACTGCTCCGAGTACCTGAAGTACCTGTTGGATCGGTGAGGGCGGCCACACCTGGCTCTGCGTGGGGGCCTCAGGGCTGGAGCAGAGCGCCTGTGGGGTAGCCCGTCCCTCGGGCTCTGTTGCCTCCTGCAAAGGGGCACCACCCTGCGCTTGTGGAAGGCGTGGAGATGTGTGCGGCGAGGGGTGGCCAGGGGCTGTGCGCGTGACCGGGAGGGGTTAGCGCGCTTAGGCGGGTGCTGAGCTTGCCTGAGTGCAGGGGCGCGTTGTTCAGCCAGCTCTGGGGGCACGGGCACCAGGTACGGCCTGTCTTCATGGCGCAGGTTTGTGTCCATGGGGGGAAGTACGTGGCACGGGTGCTTGTGAGTGTGCACGCGCATGGATATCTTGCACACGTATGTGTAGTCCCTGCGCGCGTCGCCCCCTGCGCGCGTCGCCCCCTGCGCGCGTCGCCCCCTGCGCGCGTCGCCCCCTGCGCGCGTCGCCCCCTGCGCGCGTCGCCTGCAGAGAAGGTAGATGGCACTAGTCCGGCCTGAGCAGCGGGCAGCAGTGCATGTGTGCCAAGGCCCCGCGCTCTCTGCTTAGGCTGCACGAGGAGGAGAAGACCGGGACGAGGATCTGCCAGAAGCTCAAGCAGTCCAGCTCGCCCTCCCCGCCCGAGGAGCCCCCCGGCCCGAGCCCCACGTCTGTGGAGAAGATGTTCGGAGGCAAGATCGTGACTCGGATCCGCTGCCTCCACTGCCTCAATGTCTCCTCCAGGGAGGAGGCCTTCACGGACCTCTCGCTTGCTTTCCCGCCGACTGAGCGCTGTCGCCGCCGCCGCCTGGGCTCAGTGATGCTCCCTGCGGAGGCCGTTGGGGTCCGGGACCCCCCGTCACCATCCCAAGCGCAGGGTCCAAGCAGAGGGGGTCCTCGGAGGCAGAGGAAACAGTGCGTCACGGGGGACGCGCCCGCCGCCCTCCTGGACATTGAAAGCCTGGGCCCCCAGGGCCCCCAGGGCCCCCAGGGCCCCCAGGGACCTGGGGGGCAGAGCAGTGGGGAGGAGAAGGCCGAGAGCGAGAAGGCAGCGGAGGCGGCGGCGGCGGCTCGGGAGGAGGAGAGGCCCCGGGAGCAGGAGCAAGACGAGAAAGAGAAGCCGGCGGCGGCGGCGGCGGAGGAAGAGAAGGCGGAGAAGGAAGTGGAAACCGCGACGGAGAAGGAAGAAGACGGCGCGGGGCCGGGGACCCCCGGGGGCGCCGCCGGGGAGGGCTCGCGGTCCGTCCTGGACCTGGTCAACTACTTCCTGTCCCCCGAGCGGCTGACGGCCGAGAACCGCTACTACTGCGAGCCCTGCGCCTCGCTGCAGGACGCCGAGAAGGCGGTGGAGCTGAGCCAGGGGCCGCGCTACCTCATCCTGACCCTGCTGCGCTTCTCCTTCGACCTGCGCTCCATGCGCCGCCGCAAGATCCTGGACGACGTCTCCATCCCCTTGCTGCTCCGCCTGCCGCTGGCGGGCGGCCGTGGCCAGGCCTACGACCTCTGCAGCGTGGTCGTGCACTCGGGAGTGTCCTCGGAGAGCGGCCACTACTACTGCTACGCCCGCGAGGGCGCCGCCCGCCCGGCCCCCTCCCTGGGCGCTGCCGACAGGCCCGAGCCCGAGAACCAGTGGTACCTCTTCAACGACACTCGGGTGTCCTTCTCTTCCTTCGAGTCTGTCAGTAACGTCACCTCCTTCTTCCCCAAGGACACGGCCTACGTGCTCTTTTACCGGCAGCGGCCCGGGGAGGGGCCCGAGGCCGAGCCCAGCTCTCCCAGAGGCCGGGCCGAGCCCACGCTCCACAAAGACCTGATGGAGGCCATTTCCAAAGACAACATCCTTTACCTGCAGGTGAGCAGGCCCACCCCGGCCGGGCTGGTCTCCTGGGTGGAGGCCTTCGCTGCACAGCCACAGGCTTGGATAAGTTCTTGCTTTCATGTGGCCTCCTTTTCTTTTTAATGTTTATTTTGATGAGAGAGAAAGCCCACAGGAGTGAGGGTGGGGGTGGGGGGGGGGGAAGGCCGGAGAGAGAATCCCAAGCAGCCTCCACCTCACATTGAGAACATGACCTGAGCCCAGATCCAGAGTCGGATGCTCAACCTCTTGTGCCACCCAGATGCCCATCTTTTTTTTTTTTTTTTTTGATGTTCATTTTGAGAGAAAGGTGGTGTGAGTGAGGGAGAGGTGGAGAGAGAGAATCCCAAGCAGGTTCCATGTGGGGCTCCAGCTCACTGTGAGATCATGACCTGAGCCACTCAGGTGTCCCATGTCCTTTGTCTACTTTCATCACCTACTTTGTGCGGGGAACATGTTGGTGGACTAGACCGACACAACGCCTAACTTCACAGGAATAGACTTTCAGCTTTTTATTAACGCTTGTGTCGTGTGTGTGAAGGAGCAACGCAGGGTTTTCTGAGTGAAGAGTCGAGGCTTCCAGGGGTACCCGGGGACCACCCTGTCCCAAACCTTTTCTCATGTGCCGTCCACTCCCATCTTTAGTCAGGGGCAATATCGGAATACTTAGTAGCTGGAAAAGGAAAGGTCACAACCACCCAGAGTAGTCCCCCCAGGACCTGCGGATATTAGTGCCTGGAGTCGGTGTCTCGTGTGGGGACAGCAGGCCTGATAGTACAGTTCTGCTGGGCCGCCAGGGGGAGGAGTCTCTGCCAGGCTGGCCTCGGTTCAGCCCCAGGAAGACCGTTTCTCACCGGTGAGTTTGTTCCTAATGCCTTGAGAGGCAGTGAGCTGGACAGCCGCGTCAGGAACCCTGTGGAGAGGTCCCTGTGTGCTGTGACCCTCCTCCCTGGTGCCACATCAGGCCCTTGTTGGTTATTCACAATCTTGTATGAATGCGTTCCTTTTATCCCAGGGGCTGGGAGTTTTTGCTGGGAGAAGGAAGAAGGGTTTTGAAGCCGAGATAGAGGGTAGAAGGAAGGATCTCTCCCACCCATCCTCCCACCGCGCTGGAACACCCTCGGCAGAAGCTGTGGCCCCTGCGTGTGTGGCCCTGGGGGCCGCGAAAGACCCCCAGAGACGCTGTGCTGGATGGCGTGGGGGTGGGGCAAGAAGGGACGCCCGGCCTCAGAGGCTGAGTGTTAACCGGCTCCCCCGCCCCCCACCTGTGTTCCCAGGAGCAGGAGAAGGAGGCCCGGAGCAGGGCGGCCTACATCTCCGCACTGCCCGCATCTCCGCACTGGGGGAGGGGCTTCGACGAAGACAAGGATGAGGACGAAGGCTCTCCTGGAGGCTGCAGTCCTGCAGGTGGCAGTGGTGGGGACTTCCACAGACTGGTCTTCTAATGTGGACTCTGCCCCGGCCTGAAACCTCCGAGAAGGACCGTGACCCCTTCCCTCTGGGAACCGGGTGGGGACGGAGGCAGAGGCGCTCTGCCACGTGGGGTCTGAGGAGGCGGGAGAGGTGGCGTGGAAGCTTCTGGGACGCCGGACCTCAGCCTGAAGGGTCTGCAGCGACTCAGATACAGAGGTGAGCCCCAAGCCCCCGCCACTGGGATCGGCCCTTCTGAGATTTTACACCCAAGTGTCCTGCTCCACTGGAAGCAGCTTAGATGGACACTGTCTGGGCCTTGCCCCCCGTCTCCCCAGCAGGGCTGAACTCCACAGCTCTAGCGTTTTGGCATCAAGTAGCAGTTCCCTTCTAGCTCCTTTCAGACAATCCTATTGCTCTCTACTATAAAAAGCAGAGCAGGATCTAGGGGCCTGGGTGTCACAGCGGTGGCCACAACCTTGCTTGTTTGAGCGGGTGTCACAGGCAGTGTATGTGGTTGCCTGCGCCCTTTGTACTTTTCTCGAGAGGCGTGGAGGTGGGAAGCAGCCTGGCTCAGAGACCGTCTCCCTCCACACCCAAGAGCGGTGCCTAGAGGGGAGGACAGTCCCCTGGTCACAGCGGGAGACCCTTAATCCCCAGACCTCGTCCCCCTAGCCTGCCTCAGTGCCTGAGATGCCACCTTTTGCATCCCCTTTCTGGTTAAGATAGAGAATCCTTATTTTACTGCGAATGTGTTTGTGTTGCTCGTGAAGCCACAGTCCGTCCGGAGGAAAGCTGGCTGGCTCAGCTCCTCCTCAGGGGGCTTTAGAGCTTAGGGCGGTGGCCTGGGGGGAGGGGATGGTTTGGTGGAGGAGCAGCTATTGACCTCATTGTGCCCTGACACTGCTGTACCCTTCTAAATGGAGAGGAGAGAGACTCAGGGTCTCAAACGAATAAAAATAGGTTCTCTGAAGCCTTTAAAGATGTCATTCTTCTGTCTCAGTGGCTGTGATGTCGGCCGTGCCCTTAGGTTCTAGTGATATGCCATGGGAGGTGAGTTAAAGGTGAGGACCCTGCCCTCTGGGCTGAGCTGGGAACGGCGGGTGGGGGGCGGGGGGTCATACCCAGGTGCGGGCAGCAGGAAGACCACGGGGCTCTGTATCCTGAGAGCTCAAAACGGCCCAGGACTGGCTAGTACCGCTCCCACCTTCCTCCCTCTAAGAACCTTGGGGCACAGGAAGGTGGGAGGCAGCCCCCTCATGTCTCCAGGGCCTGCGCCTCGCTCTTCTCGCAGCTTGAGACGCACAAGCCCTTTCCACCAACCCCGCCCGTCTTCTAGAAGGGAGGGAGGCAGTAGTGTGGCCAGCGGCTCAGTGCTGGGTTGAGGTGCTCTAGGTGAGAAAGACCCTTGAGACCTCAGACCAGAAGCTGGGCCCATAGGCTGTGAGCGACCATGTCAGGCTCAGAATTCCTCTCCACGCTCCGTGCACCATGTTACACGTCAGAAATGCATACTCCAAGGTAAGGACAAGTACCAGTCACTTACTAGTAAAGTGAAAGGGGGCAGGTGGCACCCTCCCGGGGCCCCCAGGCGGGGGGTGCGTGCGGGTGGGCCCCATCCCCTTCAGATGAGGCAGGCTTCTCCGTTTGCTTCTAATGGACTTTATTGTTGTCCTGCTCCACCACCACAGTAAGAAGGGACCTGCAAGCTCCAGGCCTGTACCATGTGTCACCACAGCAAAAACAGGACCCACTGGAATACGCTCCCACCCCACCCCGCACCTACTCCCAGAGGATAAATACAGGTTACAAATTTTTTTTTTAAAAGAAAACAGAATAAATTAATAACTTAAGTGATTAGGCACCAACAGTGATTTGAAAAATTAAATGTCAATTTTAAATGGTCTAACAGGGCAAGAACCTAAGACTGGGCTGCTAGCCCATTTTCTCTTCCCGACACATAGACAATTCTGTGCGACATGATTCTAAATTTCAAGACACGTGTAGCCAACACACAAGAATACACACCACCAACTACCACATGACATCCTGAATCTCCAGGGGCCCCCGCAGTAGGCCACCGGGGGAGCCCCAAACTGCAGGCCCTCCCCCCACCCCCCAGAGAAGAGGGAGCTTCAGAGCTTACGTGCCCAGCCCCGCTTCCCTCAGTTTGCAGACCAAGTGCTACCTTGCCTCCGCCCTGTCCTCTGGAGACCAGAGCTCTGGCAAAAGGGGACGGGGGTGGGGGCCAAGGCCGTAGCCCTGCAGCAAGTAAAGGGGCCAGAGGGCAGGCTGGAGTTGAGCCCTTGATCCACTCACGCCAGAATAGTTGTGCTTCTCTCCTAGGAACGAGACATAGCTGAAGGGTTTCCAATGTAGACGTTACTGAAGTCCATCTGTGGGAGGGGGCTGGGTTAACTAATGATGCTCTGGGTGCTCCTCATCCCTGGTGAGCCAGACCCTCGGAAAGATGTTCCAGAACAGGGAGTTCTCCCTCAGGGACTAATCTAACACCCTTTCAAAGAGGGTGGCTCCTTCACACCTGGCTTTGCCCGTGTCCCTGCTCCAGTGTAACTTTGCAGAGGTGGAGTCCTCGTGGGAGCTGTGCTAGGCTGGGAAGGCGGCCCCAGCCTGGGGTCTGTTCTTGCCAGGCCACCAGGCAGCGGGACATTGACCAGCTTTTTAAACCGAACTGACAGATGTATACTAGACACCTGTCGGTGTGAGGCCTGAGTCTCCACCTTCAACAGGCCCATTTCCTCTTACACTTCCCTCCTCCCTCACTTCCATCCGAAGGGTCTGGGAGGTACAGGAACGAAGAGCCGCAAAGAGGCCTCCTTGGACAGCAGATCCGAACACCTCCATTTCTAAAGACTCCAGCCAGTTTCATTCACATTGTGGTACGTTCAGAAAGTGCTGACATGATCAGGGCGTCCTGGGGCTGACGGGGAGCACCATTAAACCCTCTGCCCTACGAGACCCCGCGGAGAGGGCCTTAGAGGACACGGTGTAGGCCACCAGCCCCAGAGCTGGGGAAGGACCAGACCCCCCCCCTCCATACTCCCAAAGGCGTTCCAAGTCTCTTCCCTTCTTCCTCCATGGGGCCCCCAGCCCTGCATCTTCGTCTGAGGCCCATGTTAGGCACCCCCCGCCTCCTGCCCAACCTGCACCAACCTCCTGCGGACACAGCCTTCTTTTCCTTTCCTCTCCATCAACATTTCCACTGTCACAGCTGTTGCCACTGTCCTGGTGTCTCCTCAAGCACACAAACTGATGCATCACTGTGTGCCCAGAACCCGGCCCCAGCATGCTCGCTGAGCGAGGAGGGGGCTGCTGTCCAGAAACTAATTTCTGCCAGGTGGAAGCTTCTTAGAGAAGGGCCAGGTGTGCGCTCGCAGGAGCAGAACGGTGAGCGGCAGCCACCCCCGCTAGACAGGGGGAGAGGAAGGCGGCCTGTTCCCCCATGGGCGGATACGACCGCTGCAGATTTGGGTCTCTCCTCGCCAGCTGAGCAGAAAGTAGCTGGGGTGAGGCCCTGCCGCCTGTGCACGGCAGGGGAGGGCACGGCTGGTGTGATGCTCTTTCAGGCCCTGGGAGCAGAGGGCAGGCTTCCCTGGCCCCAGGGTGCCACGGGGCTAGCAGGGAGCAACAGCTCTGAGAACTGGGTGAGCACTCAGGCTCCCGGCACCACACTCGTACCTGCGCTGGGCCCCGGCGCGAGCCCCAGCTCTCCTAGGGATGCTCGGGCCGCCGCTCTCCCCGGCCCCCTTCGGTCGGCCCTGCCCCGCACACATGGCTCCTTCACTTTCTGCTCCACCCTGCCTCCCCCCCCGTCAGCCGTCTGCCCACTCCCCCAACCCGTCTTGCACAAACTCACCTGCTGCACCCTCCCCACTACAGTGTACGGCCCGGCAGCGCCTCCAGTCTGTCCCACGCTCCATCCTGACCCTGCATCGCCTCCCCTCAGGACCGCTGCACACCCCACCCCACACGGTCCAAGCCTCCTTGAGCAGGTATGCCTAGGGAAGAGGGCCTGTAAGCTCCACAGTCCTGGGGACCCGGACCCTGCAGGGTCCTTGTCACCACCTGCTCCTGATTTCTGGCTTCCATTTTCCTTCCTTTTGTCCTCCTCCCTCTCCCAGCCCACAACAGCCACAAAGTGAGGAGGCCCCTGCCCGTACCACCTGCTAGCTGCATCTGGGGTCTCACTCCTCCCTCCCTCCAGACCACCTCTGACCTTCCTTCTCAACTCCATCTTTCGGTGACCTTGCCTCTCCCCTACCAAGACAGACAAGGATGAAGTCCATGTCCACTTTGGTCTGCTGGTCCTGGGCTCCCTGGGCCAGCGAGACGATGTGGCATCTTGTGGGACTGAAGGAGAGGTAGCCCAGTAGCTGGAGGGAGAGGCTTGAGGGCCGAGACCGTATGTGAGGTGTGGAATCTGGCTCAGAGCCCCAGCCCCTCCCAGCGCCTAGTAGGTACTCAGGTCTAAGGGACAGAAAGAGGCTGAAGGATGCTTTTTGGCAATAGCTCTAACTAAGGTGGGTAGAGGCAGGGCCGTGACTGATAAAAATCAAAGGTGGGCCCCGAGTGGGCAGAGTAGTGCCTCAGTCAGGCCCTTACCTCCCAGGAGAAGGGTTCAAGGTCCCTGACAGCAAGTGCTTTGAAGGCCAGAGTGGAGGGGACAACGGGAGACGGGGGCAGACAGATGGGGAGGTGCCGGAGACTCGACCTCCAGGTGCCTCCCTAGACTCGGTGGCCCGTGTCACAGCTTGGCACCCTTGGAAGGCTCCGAGGACTGCCGCACATCCGTCCACTCCTGCATGGTGCTCTGCAGGGCCTGGGTCTTCTCCTTGTCCACCTGAACGTAGTCCACCTTCTCATCAGAAGTCACGGAGGACGTGGACGGCTGAGGACATAACAGGGAAGTGGCTGTGAGTTGTCAGGAAGCAGGGCTCGTTCTGAGCTGCCGCACAGCGAGGGGATGGGCCTCTGCCTGGCCTCGAGAGCCTGTCTTCTGTTTCTGAAACTGGCCTTTAAAGCCCAGACTACATCGTCCCTCCTGCTCACGTAACAGCCTCTTGTCAGCCCTCCTGATTTCCCAGCTCCTAGGGGAAGAGTGGCGACTCTTCCAGATAGAATTTGCTGGGTGCCAGCAAGCAGCAGCCAGAGGGGAGCACTCACACACAGACACCCGGCACCTAAGAATGCTTCCTGTGGAGGGCTTTCCGGGGCCCAGGAGTCCCCTCTGCAGCTCTCTGTATCAGAGGCACTTAGTTGATGGACCTTGAGACCAGGACCCTAGATCCCACTCTGTAACCCTGAGCAGCTCATGCCCCCTGGTGTGCGTCCACTTGCTCAGCCGTACAGGGGGCAGGAGGCATGTGAGCCCTGTAAGACCCAGACTCCAGGAAAGGCAGTATGTAGTCCGCACCCGGGAGCTCCGCCACTCCCAGACAGGCCGGGGCCCATACCTTGCGGTGGGGGCCGGGGGAGCTCGGCTGGAAGTCCAGGGCCAGATAGTCAACGCTGCCCGTGCTCTTCTTCGGGGCCGGACTGCTGGTGCCGCTGGGGAGGGGAGACGCAGACACGGGGTTTTGCTATCACAAAGGAGGGAAAAACCATCAGTAAGTTAAGGAGACAGACTAACGGACCACACACACCTCTGGGAGGGAGGAGAGTGCCCGCTTGGAGTCCTGGGCCAGGGACTTCTGTTCTCATCTAAGCCCTCACCACAATTCTGTGATGTAGGTATTATTTTTTTTTTTTTAACTTCGATAAAACTGGGGTTCAGAGAAGCAAGCTCATGAGCAGGAAGGAGAGCCAGGTCTGTGTTTTGACTCCCAAACCTGTGCTGATCCCACTGGGCCACGCTGCCTCCCTTCTAGGCCCTTCTGTTCCCCGACAGACCCGGCCTTTTTGCTGGTGCCTAAGAAGGGGCACATTTCCTTTATGCCCTGGATGCTGGAAAGTCTGGTGTCACACCAAACCTGCTTCTCTGAAGCTCCCCTCCCTGGCCCGGAGCAGGGCAGTCACCCGGAAGCGGCTCACTCCCACCAGGTCTGCTCAGCCCTGGGCTGCACAAGCGATACACTCTAGGGTCCTGTCTCCATCCAGACGGCAAGGCCAACCTGTCTACGGTTTTCCTGAAGTCCTACTCTAATGACCATGGCAACTGTCCTATGTTCAGTTTTTGCTGCTTATTGTTTGGTTGATTCGTTCTTTTATTAATGCAGCAACTCCCAGGTGCTGGGCAGCCATTCCCTTTTCAATGAAAATCTCAGAGAGGAAACTTCTCCTGTGCTGCCCGTGGTTATACCTCTACTGTGACCTTCCCTGCCACGAATCGTGCTAACAAGCAACAAATGCTTAGGCTCAGGGCACCTGGGTGGCTCTGTCAGTTAAGCGTCTGACTTCGGCTCCGGTCATGATCTCATGGTTCATGAGTTTGAGCCCCGTATCAGGCTCTGTTTGTCCCTACCATGCTCACGCGCTCTCTCAAAAATAAAGATTAAAAAAAAATGCTTATGCTCACATTCTTGCTTATGGGAATAACACAATCAGAAATGAGATCTTCTGAAAGAAGAAGGAAGCCAACTCTGAAGGGTTCTCTAGCCCTTGTCTACACGCTCCCTCTGATTTCTGAAGCAGCTTTTTAATTGCCTGGTCTGCGAAACCCTCTGGGGCTCCCTGTCGCCCATAGGGAAGTCCATACCTCCCAAGACAGCATTCAGGGTCCTTCATGATCTGGATTCAGCACAGCCCCTACCTGTAGCCATAGTTAACTATCATTCTGTGTTTCCCCCTCTCCTCTCCCCAGCCTGATGTGACTGGCCATCCCACAAGTGTGTCCCCACAGCACTGCATCTCCAGGGCTACTGACCACGCCACCCATGTCACAGTTGACAGAGGCAGACCTTCTCTCACGGCCCTTTAAACCCATGGCCTCCTGGAGGGCAGAGACAGTGCTTGACACTTGCGCTCAAGAAGGACTGCAGCAGCAAAGTAATCACAAGTCATGGGGAACGGCGGGGGCCCCAGGGAAGCCTGAGGGGGGCACTCCTGAGGACCGCAGAGGACGTACCATAGGGACGTAGTTCTCTTCGCTGTCTCCAGAGTCCGTGCTGGTGATGCTCTGTGTGGAGATGGGGCGGCAGTACTGGGAGGAGCTGGAGTTGAAGGTGTGACTGGGTGGGGAGAAGACCGAGTAAGCTGGGGTGGGGGGGCAGTTCTGGCACCCAGACCCCCGCCCTCACAGCTACACACGCCCATTATCACGTTTGGATCTGATACAGGGCAGGTACCATCACTCTGTCTCCACGGATGAGGAAACCCAGCCCCGAGAGCCCAAGGGACCGCTCAGCTGTGGCCCGCATCGGGATGCAGCTCCCCGGACCCGCCCTTCCCCTGGCCATTCCCCACAGCCCTGTTCCCAGCTCCCATGTCCACAAACAGATACTCACACAGCCCTAGACCAAGACTTGGTGACAGGGGACTTGAAGGGGAGCTCATCGATGACAGTGTTGTTTCTCAGGTCAAGTGGTGTTGGCTTTGCTGGAGCAGGGACAGAAAGTTGAATGATCAGCCACTGATGATAACGCCACACACACACACACACACACAAAGTACGTAGATGCTTTTGTATTCCCACTTGCAAGCGGGGAAACGGAGGCTCAGCAGGTTCTATAATCTTTGTCTATGTTGATAGGCCTTGAGGTCATGTCTTCAGATCCCAAATGATATTTTCTCTGCACTGTAGCAATCATATTTTCAGAATCCATAATGGGGACATGGAGTCTGACAAGAGATTATTCCCCCCAGATTTAATACTCATCCTATATCCTCCAAAAGCATCTCATGCTTTATAAGGCACTTTCAGATACAGCACCTGTGTCCCTCAGTGCTCTGGGAGGCAAGTATCCACAGTTCTCAAATGAGAAACAAGGCTCAGAGACGCACACTGACTCGCCTGGAACCCCATGTTGGCAGGTGACAGAGCTGGAGCCCTAATGTGCCCGGTCCTGATGCTCACTCCTACCCAGGCTACTCCAGCAGCCAGCCCCTAGGCTGCTAGACCACTGGAACGACTGAGTGTGCCGTGTGTGGGAGTTCAGGGTGGTTCCGAGACCGAACACTTCCCTGCAAGGAAAGTTCAGGCTCTACCCGATCCCCAAAAGAAAGTGAATGAATGAAAATGGTTCCTGCACACTGTCCGGAGATGGGGCAGGAGACAGAGTGGACTTACCTTTCCGGTCAGGTTTGAGGTTGCGGTTGACAGGGGGTGGCTGGATCTCACTCCCTCGGCTGGGCCCCCGGTGCAGAGAAAGGGCTGTTGAGGGGTAGCCAAGCGCATCAAAGTGATGGGGTCCTGGGCTCATGGGGATGTAGACACTCTGGGAATTATCACCTGCTCGCTCCTTGGCCAGCAGGGTGGAGGAACCGGGATTCATGGGCACGTAGTTGTCCTCAGAATTGGCGCTATCTGATCGGCCTACGAGCGTTTTCCCTGGCTGGGAGGGAGAGTGGAAGAAATATAGCAGTAACTACCACGAAGAAACAAGAAGGGGTGAGAATTTACATACGAGGCAAGGGAAGTTATAACTGAGTTAGTTACTCTGGGAACACCAAGTAAGAAAGAGCAGTGGGAGGCAGAAAGAAATCAAGTCTGTGGGTCCCTTCTAGTTTCCATGATCCCTTGTGACCTGCTTAAATTTTGCAACAGTTCTTTAGAATAAACACCCTTGGTGGCTATGTCCACAAGGCTTTCTGGGTGCCTGACCAAGGCTGCGGGCGCAGGCCACAGAACACACAGCTTTGGTTTAGGACCCTCACTCCACCTCAAGTCCACACTCGCCATTAGCAGGTCAGCATCTCAAGCCCTAGCAGGGCAAGGAGCATGAAAGCAGCTGGCCCTGGCTGGCGAGGTGCGGGCTGGTTGTGCTTCCCTAGCCCAGCCTTTGGTGTGACCGCCAGCTGCACTCGGAGCTGCCACCAGGTTACACAGTGCAGGAACCCTGCACTACCCCTGGCTGTAGGCGGTCAACTCCTGCCCTGTCTGTCCACACACAAAACTAAGCTGCCTCTGCTTTGGTTACCCAACGTCCAGTCTTTCCAACGGGCATGAAGCCAGGCCCGAGTCTGCTCAGAGAGCCGTGGTCAGCCCTGTCCAGAGGACAGTCCGGGACCCTGTGCTCAGACCATCATTCTGCCAGCAGGACTGACTGAGCCCTGTCCCTACGCGGAGTCTCACGCCGCAGCCCCTCCCCTCGGAGCCCGGGTCCTGTAGTCTAGCACACTTCCACAGCGGACACCTGAATCTTACTTTCTAAAAACTCAACCCGGGATCTGAACGGAGACAAGAAACTAGGCAGGGTCCTGAGAGGGCGGTGCCATCACTCCCTTGTTCCATGGGGTGTGACCTTTAACCCCCTGGGCTGGCCGGAGGCCCCCTGGCCGACCCCCACTCACCAGGAAAGAACGGACCGCATCACTCATGGACTCGGCAGACCGGCCTGCGCTCTCGCCCCCTCGCTGAGGGTACTCGTAGGACTCACAGGAGGAAGCTACGAGAGAGGAACGGATATCCATGCGCACTCACAGGGGATCCACGTGCTGACCCTTCCCCAAACCCTCACCAGGGTCGCTCAGGGTCTTACTCCAGAAGATACTATTCTCCACCCCAAGTGATAGGGTATTATTTCCATCACGTAAGGCCTCAGCTCAAAAATTCCTCCCCCACCAGGCGTCTAGATCTAGCTCCAGTATTGGCACCGACAGAGGGTCCCTTCTGAACTACTTCTTCCGTCAGGCACGCGCCTCTCTAACTCCTGCACCACTAGGTGCCTGTCCCACTCCCCGCCGCCATCGCTCATACAAACGCTACAGGAATAAGAATACTTGACCAACTTCTGTGTGTCGGTTTTATTTCCCAGCTAGATGTGAGCTCTCTGAAGGGCAGGGACATGTTTTATTTACGTCGGTATCATGTCAATTCCAAAGCACAAGGTGACTGATGGACTGAGAGAGTACTGTGCCGAGACTCAGGACCCCGGGTCCAAGTCCCACCTCTGCCACTGACGGACTCTGCAGCCCTGAATGTCTCTTAACTACCACGGGCCTCATACGAAATGGGAGACTGAGGCTTTGTCCCACCAAACTCTCAGGGTCACTAGGTGACTTCGGCAACAGGGTGGGTTAGAGCAGACTTTCAAGCTCTTCATCAAGATGCAAAGTGAAAGGATTTAATATTACTGTAGCCTTTCATCAAACAGAGGTGGCTTACACAGAGCTAGAATGTGCTCGGGGGGAACCAAAGACAAAATGTATATGCGTCAGAGACAAGTGCAGACTTTAACCAGAGATTCAAGTGTGGCTCAGAAAATATTTAGCGGCTGGAAATTTGTTTTAATAGGGTTTGGCTCCGGTTTTAAATGGTCCTCTAAATTTACTTTTTGTCTTTGGTTTTATATAAAAACGAACCAAATATTATGACTTGGACTTTGAAACCCATAATAATTGATGCTGTGGTTAACCAAGAATGTTCCATCTCCCTCAGGAGAACAGTAACTTCTCTCCGACAGAGGCGGCTGCACCCCTGCACCGCGGCGACTAGCCTCCAGTGCTGGAGGCCCCGCTGGGAGGGCAGGGGTCTGGGTACAAGACGTCCAAACTTGTGCGTCTCCTCGGCCTGGATGGCCAAAGGCTAGCGCGTTGCCGAGAACCGCTACACTCCCTCCCTTCCCCAGGGCGGCGGCCGGGGTTTGCACCAACCTCGGTGGAGCCGGCTGCTGTCCATGGCCGGGAGGGTATTGCGCCTGGGGATGGTGGCAGCGGCGGCGACGTGTCTGCTGCTTTCGCTGACTGGAGGTCTCTGCTGAGGGCTGCCCCACCGAGGTGTTTCTGCCTGACTTGGCTTGGGGGGTCGGGGAGGGGGAGCTACGGCCGAATCCCCGGGAGTGGCCACTGCCATGGCGTTGTGGTTCTTGTCCAGCGTGAACGTCCTAGGGATCTGGTAGGCTGAGAGCGGGGTGGCTGGAACGTCCATATTGTCCACCAGGAGGTCCCCAAACTCCCGGCATAGAGTGTTGCTGGGTGTCTTGAAGGTGTATATGTCCTCATTATCGGTCTCGGAGCCTGTGAGGCTGCCCTTGGTGTGGCCGTGGGAGGCCAGGCTCCGGGGGAGGTCGTAGGTGCTGTCTCTGAATTCTGTATTGTGCCGGCTCGGCTTGGGGAGGCTATAGAAGCCATGGACTTGACCGCTGACCCCGTTGACGCAGTGCCCATTACCCTGGGCAAGTTTCTGTACAGCTGTGTCGCTCCTCATGAGAAACGAGGCCCTGGTGCCCTGAGAGAAGCTGGCACTCCTAAGAGAGAGAAGAAGGGAAGGGATGGAGCAGGTTAGAGGAGGCCGGGGCTGTCTAGCTGGGAGGCAAGCTGGCTCTTCCCAGCCCTGGGGGGCTGACTGATGAGTCAAAATAGGCTGAAGAGGCAGGCTGGTTTATCTTGATTTACTAGCTGTGTGACTTTGGCCAAAGCAGTGTCTCTGAGCTTCAGTGAATGTATCTCCAAAAATAGTGATTAAAAACATACTTTAGGGGCACCTGAGTGGCTCAGTCAGGTAAGCTTCAGACTTTGGCTCAGGTCACAGTCTTATGGTTCGTGAGTTCAAGCCCCACATGGGGCTCACTGCTGTCAGCACAGAGCCTGCTTTGGATCCTCTGTCTCCCTCTCTCTCTGTCCCCCATCCCCTACCCCCGATCATGCATTCTCTTTTTCAAAAATAAATAAACATTAAAAAAAAAAAACCCATACTTTGAAGACTGTTCAGAAATTTGACTTCAGTATATCTAATATATAGATGTTTAGTGGTATTAGCATTTATCCCTCCCTTTACCCCCACCTGGCTGTGATTGGCAGAGGTCACTCTTACCCCTCACCCCTCTGGATAAACATGACAGCTATGCCACCCACTTGTTCACTGCTGTAAGTACCACAGAACCACAGAATACATACATTTGTATATAAAAGCCATGAGACAGTGGAAAGAACCCTTAAATTGGTGTCACAAAGTAGCAAACAAGCCATTTATTTTATGTGTCAGTTTTCCCACCGTCAGCCTTTTGGAAACTATAGGCTTCTTTAAGAATGTGATTAAAAGTTCTTGGCTCTTCCAGGGTGCCTGGCTGGCTCAGTCGGTTGAGCATCCAACTCTTGATTTCGGTTCAGGTCATGATCCCAGGGTTGTGGGACGGAGGCCCATGTCAGGCTCTATGCTAAGCATGGAGCCTGCTTGAGATTCTCTCTCTCTTACCCTCTGCCCCTCTCCCTGGCTCATGCTCTAAAATAATGTAAAATAAAGTAAAATAAAATAATAATTAAAACATAAAAGGTCTTGGTACTTCTTACCAGCATGAGGCAAACCTTGTATTCATACAAATATGCATGTTACAGCTGGGGTGGGCGAGGAGCTATAGCCCTCCGAGGCCAATCCATGGAACCTGTGCCTGACAGAAAGAAGCTCCTTTAGCTCTTGGGGAGCTTGTTATTTATGGATGTGGCCACCAGATGGTGATAGAAAATAGGGCCCAGTAGTTTAGAGAGAAGAAGGGACACGGGGCTAGTCTAGGCTAGGCTGTCCTGTAAACTTGCATCCTTGACCACTTGGGGAGTTCCATTTCAGTCCTCAAACCTTCAGCGGCCCTCCTCTTTGGGCCTCAGGGCTCTTCCTCTTTTTCTATTCCATTTCACACACATAACCAAGCCAAGTGCCATGGGCCTAGGTGACTGAACACCTAGCCTCCAGATAATGGAGAGCTGGGAACAAAGGGCGGTGGAGCCAATGGTAGATATAAGGCTGGATTCCCCCCCTGGGATCTGTTCATTTAACAAACATTTACTGACGTCCTCTTTTCCATCGGGGCTGGGCACAGTGGATACACAGATGCCTCCTGTCCTGGGGGACATAGTGGTGGAAGAGGGGACGTGTATACAAATCATTACAATCATGTGGGTGAGTACTTAGCTTTTGGCAGATTTATACTAACCCTCCCTAGCGGTGGTGGTAGAGAACGTCAGGGGAAGCTTCTTTGAAGATCTTACCTTTGAGTGACTCTCGAAATTGGCCAGGCAAAAAGCAAGAGAAGGAAAACGGGAAACGGTGGTCTAGTTAGAGGTATACGGAAGTAGAACACGACCCAGCGAGGTGAAGGAAGTGCGAGTTGCTCGGGCTGGAACAAGTGTGTTAGGAGGTGGGGCTGAGCAGTGACAGTGGAGGGGCCAGGCTGGGGCTGCTGGGAACAGGGGAGTCCCTGGAGGATTTTAAGGTGGGGTGGGGGTGGGGGAGCACATCACACGTATCCTGTAGTAACCGAAAAAGCTTGTTCAATGTTTCACATAATTTTATTCCAGCCTTAACCTTATTCGAGAACGAACTCATCATCATCTTCCTGACTGTCCAGTCTTAGGAGCACACCAGTCACTCAAGCCGGAAACCCGGGACTTACCCACATCATAACTGCTCACTCGACCACCCTGTCGGGTCCCACTGAATCCACCCCAGTTCAGGTCCTACTGGTTTTCCTTCTGCATAAATGAAAGGGCTAGTAGTGTGTCTCCCTCCCGTCTGTCAGGACCTCTCTGATCCTCCCTGTATCCTTCAGACGTTTACTTTCCTGACATCCCAGCTTACACATTTTCAACATCGCCTCACTGCCTTCAGGACTAAGCCGTATTCCAGCTCTAACTTACCTCTCCAGTCTCTTCTGGTTTCCCTTTCCACTCTGAACCCACTCAGCAAGCGCCCCTTACTCCCAGCGTGTGATGCAGCCGAGCTTCTGGGGCCGTTGCATTGGCCCCGCCATCTGAAAGGCTTCCCGCTTCAGTCTGGCAAGCTCCTGCCCCTATTTATCCCTAAAACTCAGCTCAACCGACACACCTTTTAAAGCTTTTTCTGACCATCCTCTGCCTCCAACAAGCATAATCAATCACTTGCTCCACTCTGTTCTTGGAGCAGGTGGCAGTGATTATCTGTGTCGGTTACCCCTGGTACCCGTCCCCTCCACCAGACTGAGATTTCCTCCAGGAAAGAAACTGTCTTATCATTCTTCCTTCCTCGCCCCTGGATTAATGGTGTCACAGGGAGAATGATGAATAAATGCTCGTTGAATGGACAAGCCAATGAACGTATAGGAACCCTGAATGAATACAGAAAAGCGTTGGTACTGCCGTCCTGTCTCCAGAGCTTGGCGATACTCCGCGTCAGCAGACTGAAAACCTTCCCCCTTCAGAACCTACTAGCTTCTGTCCCGACACCCCGCTGTCCCATCATCCTCCTCTTCAGCTACTGGGTGACTCACTTGTCCCCGAACGTGTCCCATGTGGTCTATGCCCCAGCCCTGGGCTGGCATTATTATCTCTCTGCAAAGCTTCCTTGATGCATCTGGATTTTACACAAAGTACATACATACATACATACATACATGAGGCCCTTTTGCTCCACAGAGGTGCGACAGGCCTTCTAGTTTTCCCTCTTCACTTTTTACTCCTTCCCCCGTGCTCCCACCACACACTGTGCTTCTACCAGAACACTCGCTCTGCCTCGTGTGAAAGCCGTCGCGCAGGGTCTCACGCTTCCCCCTGGCCCCTGGGCCCTGGCACCGGGCTCAGCGTGCGGCGGATCAGGCCGCTGCGCCTCGAGGTGGCGGTCATTCCTTCAAGGGTCAGGTGAAAGGAGTTACTCAAGGGGAACAAAATTGCCTGCAGCCACGTGCTCCGAGAGCAGAACTGGGTGCGCGCCAGCCTGGGGACCCTGCTCAGAGCGATGCCACTGCCCGTCCCCTCTTTCGGCAGAAAGCAGGAGGGCGCTTCTGAGCCGTGTAAACCTTCCCCGAGGCCTGTGTCACTGTGGTGTCCCTGGCTGCTTTCCTGGATGAACACTCGGAAGCGGTGGGTTTGGAAAAAGGGTTCTCTTGCAGGGCTGTGGGCCGGGGAGGCCGCATAAAAGGAACATTCTCACAGTTCTGAAAGACAAGCATGACCCTCAGGTCTCACACGAGAGACAGTTGATGGCCGAGTCGTGCAGGGAGGTGACGGAACACAAGCACTTGGGGGAGCGGAGACAAGTTTCAGAAAACATCCCCCCTCAAGCCAGGCGCAGAGCCTCTCGCTCCCATTCCTGCGGCTGTTGGTGGGTGGCGCCGTCACATCACGTCTCGCTCTGGTCTTAACACCTACCCCAAACCTCTCCCTTATCTTTTAGGAACGGTTTCCTAGTTTTCCTCACCGCTTTATTTTGCAATAGCTCTTTGGCATTTTTCCATATAATTCTATGTACTGCACAACACCATGATTTCACCCTTCTGGACTCCAAGTACCTTAACAATGAGGAGCCCAGTTTGATTTTTAATGGGTATGTTCCCATTTAAGGAAAGCTAATACACAAGTGATTGTAAGTACATTAACCACCATTTAGTTCTGTAACTGTCACTGGCCATCTTAAGAGGTCACATGGACCATCCTGCATTTAATCCATCCCACATGGATCCTTCCAGTGAGGGAAGAAAACTCAGAAAATGCGGTCTCACAATCTCTGGGAAGTGAGTGATCTTTGTATCTCAAACCCTTCTGGCTGCAAGTTTGAGCTCGCCTTCTTATTGTGGTTACAGAGCAAAGTTATATATATGAAACTAAAAGTTGCATATTCTCTGCCTTTGGTCAGTCAAAGCCACTGTCAGGTAAATGAGTCAGAGAAGTCTTAGAAATGATTAACCAAAAGTAAGGTCTCCAGTGACATTTCTTACTTTTTTTTTTTCTTAAATTTTAGAGCACACTAGAGGGAGAGAAGGGCAGTGGAAGAGAGAGAGAATCTTAAGAAGCAGGCTACACACTCAATGCAGAGCCTGACACAGGACTCGATCACACAATCCCTGGGGACTGTGACCTGAGCCAAAATCAAGAGTCAGATGTCCAACCCACTGAGCCATCCAGGCGCCTCTCTGATTTTATTTCTTATCTACCATCTTTCTCCAGAATATTGCTGCAGGGTCAGTTACGCTTTCATTCTGTAATCTCATCACCTGAAATTTCACTCCCCCCCCCCCCCCCCCCCCCCCCCCCGAATCACAGCTTTCTGAGACATGTGACTCCCGGCAGCATATCTCCCTGTTACGGGTTGAATAGACTCCTTGAAATAGGAAGACAGCAAAGGTCTAAATTCTGAAAGGAGGCCCTAAAAGGCTAGAGGGGAAAAATGAATCCAGGGACACTAACTGGTCCTCAAAGACTAAAAGGACTCTGCTTTTCTTGATGGCGTCTGTCTAAAACTCCTTCCTTGGCAATAGTTACTACTTTTGAGTAGTTACTTATTTGTGTTCAGGGGAAGAGCTAGATTTTGAGAACGAAGTCATTTTAGCCAGGATGCATATTCAGTACTCCAAGGAAGAATAGTGGGTAAAACTGAAGTAAAAGTACTGATAAATAATTCATAGTTTTATCTTTTAGGGGCGCTTAATTTACTGTACAGCATGTCGGGTTCCCCCATAAGTGAAAAAAGGAATAGATAGATGGCTGGTTCTTATTAGCCTCAGTGAATACTATCTCACTATAATAGTCTCAACAGACATATTTATGTCTATGCTAGGCAGACATGAGTGAGCTGGTTCTCTCCTACAAGTCCCTACTTAGAAGTAACCCTAGGAGGTTATCTTGGAGATCAAGTGAGGTAACTAATGGGAGGGTGGTTTGTAAACTGTAAAGAATGGTTTCTTTTTTCCAGAGCACCTAGTATGTAATGGGAATGTCAGAAGCAGTACATCCACATCCATGTCGATACTTGGTATTGTCAGTCTTTTTCATTTTACCCCTTCCAGTGGAGATGAAGCAAAATTGCTCAGAGGTTTTAATTCACATTTCCCTTGTGACCCAGAGACCTTCCACTGCCATTTCTGTATCTTTCTCTTTGCGAGGTGTCCGTTCAAATTTTTTGCCCATTAAAAACATTGGGTTGTTTGTCTTAAGTTGTAATAGTTCTTCATATTTTCTAGAAATAAATCCTGTGTCAGATATATTTGTTTTGAATATTTTCTCCTATTTTGTGTCTTGACATTTTGTTTTCTAATAGGGTTTTTTGAAGAGCAAAAGTTTTAATTGTGATTAGACTACTTTATTAATTTTCTTTTATGATTCCTGCTTTTTGTATCCTATTATGAAAATCTTGGCTTGCCTCAAGATTACAAAGATGTTTTCTTCTAGAAATTTCACAGTATTGGATTTTACATTTAGGTCTCTGAGACATTTAACTCTTGAGTAGTGTGGTATCAAAACCTTTTTAGTTTATTATTATTTTTTAAATTCCTATATGGATATCCAGCTGTTCCAGCATCATTTGTTGAAGAGACCTGCATTTTCCTGGGGCGCTTGGGTGGCTCAGTCAGTTAAGCATCTGACTCCTAATTTCAGCTCAGCTCATGATCTCATGGTCATGAGATTAAGCCCCGTGTTGGGCTCAGCATGGGGTGTGGATCCTGCTTGTGATTCTCTCTCTCTTTTTCTCCCTCTCTTTCTGCCCTCTCCCCTTATGTGTGCACTCTCTCAGAATAAATAAATAAGCTTAAAATTTCTGTAAGAAAGAAAAGACTTTCATTTTTCTTCTGGCATCTTTGTCAACAAAGGCGCACGTGCAACACACACTTCACTATTCTGTTCTAGTGAGCTGTGTGTGTTTGTCTTTGTGTCAAAGCAATGCCATCTTGGTGAACCTTTGACTGCAAGTCTTGAACTCAGGGAGTATAAGTCCTTTAACTTTGTTGCTGTTCTTTTAAAAATCATGGTTATTCTAAGTTGTTTGTATTTTCATATAAACTTTTTAAAAATAAATGTTTATCTTTGAGAGAGAGAGAGAGAGCATAAGCAAGGGAGGGAAAGAGAGAGAGGGAGACACAGAATCCGAAGCAGGCTCTAGGCTCCGAACTGTCAGCACAGAGCCCGACGCGGGGCTCAAATTCACAAACAGTGAGATCATGACCTGAAGCTGGACGCTCAACTGACTGAGCCACCCAGGCGCCCCTGTATTTTCATATAAACTTTAAAGTTAGCTTAACAATTTCTATGAAAAATCTTACTGGGAGTTTTATTTGGACTGCAAGGGAGTTATAGATTAATGTGGGAAGATTTTCCATTTTAATAATATAGGGTCTTCCAGTTCATAACTATAGTCTATCACTCTCTGTATTTAGGTCTCTAATTTCCCTCAACAGTGTGTGACAGTGATTTCAGTGAAGAGGTCCTGTGTGTCCTTTACATTCCTAAATAGTCCATGTTTTTTGGCATCATTATATAGAGAATTTTTTTAAAGTTCATTTTCCAATTGTTTGCTGCTAGTATGTAAAAATCAGTTTTTATATAATAATTATTTATCTTGTGATCCTGCTAAACTCGCTATTCATTTTAGTTGTTTTCTATATTTTTTAGAATTTTTATATAAGCAATCAAGTCACCTGTAAAGAGAGACAGTGTTACATCTTTCTTTCTCATCTTTGTGCCTTTTATCCTGTGTCCCCTCAATGAACTGGCTAGAATCTCTAGCACAATGTTGAATGGAAGTGGTGAGAGCAGGCATTCTGTCCTTGTCCCCGGTATTACGAGAGTATGCTTAAGATTTCTCTGTTAGGTATGGTATTAGCTGTTGGTTATTCTCAGAAGTCTATTATTAGTTTGAAAAAGTTCTCCTCTATTTATAGTTTTCTAAGAAAAATTTTTATGAAGAGGCATTGAGCTCTGTTAAATGCTTTCTTTACATCTACTAAGGTGAGGATTATATTATTTTGTTCCTTATTCTCTTAATGTAATGAATTACACTGGTTGGCTTCTTAGTGTCAAACCCAACCTTGCATTCCTAGGATTAACACTACTTTATCGTGAGGTCTTTTTTTTTTTTTTTTTTTAATGCTTATTTATTTTTGAGAGAGAAGGAGAGAAAGAGAGAGAGAGAGACAGAGAGAGCGTGCAAGCAGGGGAGGGGCAGAGAGAGAGAGGGAGATATAGAATCTAGAGCAGATTCCAGGCTCTGAGCTGTCAGCACAGAGCCCAACATGGGGCTCAGACTCATGAACTGCAAGATCATGACCTGAACTGAAGTTGGGATGGCTCAACTGAGCCACCCAGGTGCCTCACTTTATCAGGATGTCTTAACTAATGCTATATATACACATATATTCCCTAATATATTTAATATATTTAAATTATTCCTAGCACACACAGACACACACATTAAATATATATTTTGAAATTGGATTTGATTACTAATTTTTTTTTTGTAGAAGAAAAGATTTCTGCATCTATATCCACAAGGATTATTGTCTTTCAATTTTCTTTCCTGTAATCTTTGTCAGGTTCATAAAGGGTTATTTTGGTCTCAAAACATGAGTGGCAAAGGGGCGCCCTCCTCTTATGTTTCCTGAAAGAATGTGGGTAATATTTGTGTTATTTTATGCTTGAATATATGATGGAATTCACCAGTAAAACCACCTGGGCCTGGTTTTCTAGGTATTTACCCAAGAGAAATGGAGCAAATGTGTACACCAAGATTTGTTAGTGACTGTTTATGTATGAATGCACCTTAATTTGTAATAGCTAAAACTGGAAACAATCCAAGTGCTCCTCAACACAGGAATGGATAAATAAATTGTGATATAAAGGTACACTGATTACTACTTAGCAATAAAAAGGAACAACTAATGATCCATGTAACAACATGGATGAATCTCAAAAGTATTATGTTGATTGAAAGAAGTCAGGAAAAAATGTAAATACTACAATGATTCCACTCAAGCAAAATTCTAGAAAATGAAAACTAATGTAGTGATAGAAATATTGTTGGTAGTTCCTGAGGAATGAGATAGAGGGAATAATGGATTACAAAGGGGCATGAGGAAACTTAATACATATTGACAATGAATGTATTTCAATTACCCTCCAAAAATTGTTGAAAAATGTGTAGTATCAGTAATATATGGGTCAGTATTAAGTGGTCTAACAAGAAGAATGAAGAATACAGAAGGAAAGCAGAGATGGAATAGGGCAGGAAAAAAACCTTGAAGAAATATCGTTAATTTTGTTGCACTGGATCAAAAATAGAAACAAATAGAATCAGAAAGTAAATGAAGTCTAAATAAAGAAAACACATCTAGGAATAATGTAGTCAAACTGCTGAAAGCCCCCCCCAAAAAAACCCCAAAAAACAAAAAAAACAAAAAAAGTCATAGAACAGTCAGAAGCCCAAATAGTCAAAGCAATCTTCCAACCAAAGAACAAAGTGAAAGGTCTCATACTTCCTGATTTCAAAACATTATTATAAGGCTACAATAATTAAATGCATGATACTGGCATAAAGATAGATGTCTAGACCAATGGAATAGAATAAAGAACCCAGAAATAACCCTCATGTATATGATTTAATGATTTTCAGCACAGATGCTCAGACCATTCAATGGGGAAAGGCCAGTCTTTTCATCAAATGGTGCTGGGAAAATTGGGTATCGATATGCAAAGAAACGAAGTTAGATCTTTACCTTAGATCATATGTAGAAAATTAACAAAAAATGGATCAAATACCTAAACATAAGACCTACATCTATAAACTCGGAGAAGAAAATGTAAGAGGAGAAGCTTCCTGACCCTGGATTTGGCAATTATTTTTTCATACATGACACCAAAAGCACAGGCAACAAAAGTAAAAATAAATTGGACTGCATCAAAACATAAAACTTCTGTGCATCAAAGCATATAATCAACAGAGAGAAAGGTAATCTATAGAATGAGGGAAATATCTGTAAGTCATATATTTGGAAGGGGTTAATATTGAGAATATATAAAGAACTGCTACAACCCCAATAACAACAACCAACCAACCAGATTAAAAAACAAAATGGGCAGAGGCCTACATAGAAATTTCTCCAAAGATCTGCAAATAGCCACCAAGACATGAAAAGATGCTGATCATCACTAATTATTATGGAAGTGCAAATAAAAACCACAGTGAGATACTACCTCACAGACATTAGGATGGCTACTATCAAAAAAACAGAAAATAACAAATATTGGCAAGGATATGGAGAAACTGCAACCCTGTGTACTGTTGTAAAATGGTGCAGCTACAATGGAAAACAGGATGGCAGTTTCTCAAAAGATTGAAAATATAATCACCAGAACACCCAGCAATTCTACATCTGGGTGTACACTCAAAATAACTGAATGCTGAGTCTTTAAAGAGTATCTGTACAGCCATGTACAGAGCCCCATTATCCAAAATAGCCAAGAGGTGGAAGCAATCAAGGTATCTATTTATGGGTGAAATAAACAAAACAAGCAATGAGATATTATTCAGTCATAAAAAGGACGGTAATTCTGACATATGCTAAAAAATGGATGAACTTTGAAGACATTACCCTAAGTGAAAAAAGTCACTTACAAAAAGACAAGTACTATATGATTCCACTTATATGAGTTACCTAGAGAATTCAAATTCATACAGACAGTAGAAAGGACATTGTCAGGGAGTAGGGGAAAGGGGAAATAGGAAATTTTTAATGGGTGGAGAGTTTTAGTTTTGCAAGCTGAAAAGAGTTCTGGAGATTTGTGTATAACAGTGTGAAAGTACTTTATATTACTAAACTGTACACTTAAAAATAGCTGAGATGATAAATTTTATGTTATTCGTATTTCACAATTTTTTTAAAAAAAGGAGAAAAAACATTCAGAGGAAGAAAGATATATTGCATATAGGATTTTAAGAATAAAAATAACATCTGACCTCATCAGAAACCAGGAAGGGCAGAAGATTAGAGAATGACATACATTAAAATGCCAAAAGAAAATAAAACCATAATTCCAGAATTTCATATCCAGCAAAAATATCTGTTAAAAATGAAGGTGAAATACAGAATTTTCCAAATAAATGAAAACTGAGAAAACATGTCAAAAGGGGATTTATATGGTAAGAAATGATAAAGGAAGCACTTTAGGCTGTAGAGGAAATCAGGTGAAAACCTTGCTAGACAATGTTTAATATTTGGTTTCAATATTCATATTTTAAGGAACTTGGGGGGGAGTTATGCAGATATTTATTATTTCTGGTGCTCTTCCTTCATTCCTGAAGATTTCAGTTTCCTTTTGGTACTATCTTGCTTCAGCCTGAAGAACTTACTTGTCACTTCTTTAAATCCCATCTCTTAGAAATTCTCTTCTTTTTCTTTCATCTGAAAATCTCTTGATTTTATTTTCATTCCTAAAGAATAACTTTTCACGATATAAACTTAGGGCTTGATAGTTTTTCTTTTCTTTCCATTAATTTCAAATGCATTTTTCCTTTATCATATAGAATACTGTTATAATACAGGCTTTTAAATGTGTGTCTGATAATTTCAACTTCTGGGTATGCTGGGGTTGGCATCAGTGCTTTCCTTTGAGAACAGGTTACATTTTGCTGGTTCTCTGTATGCTGAGTCATTTTGGATTATATACTTAATGTTGTGATATTAGGTTGTGTGGACTCTGGGTTCTGTTATAATCCTCTGGAGAACGTTGAGGTTTTTGTTTTGCAGACAACCTACGTGGTTAGATTCAGGCTGCAAGTTCTGTCTCTCCTGCTTCTGTGTGTGAGAGTGCAAATCTCAGTTTAGTTCTCAAAGCCTCTGCTGTGCTAGTGTGGTCTGTCCCACATCTCATGCAGCTCATGATGAGCCTGAGACTTGTGTGGTTTCCAGAATTAGGAAATCTCTTCTCCATCTCTCTTTACTCTGCGTACTGTACTCCTTTCCAGCCTCTAAAGGGCTCCTTTCCTGGTTCCCCTACCCAGAAAGATAGGGTTTCTATCACAGTCCCAGCTGTGTGCTCCGCTGTGCTGCTGTGCGAGCGGACCCGCCTTCAGGGCAATTCCACGAGATACAGAAATGCACCTCTGTGTAGCTGTAGCATCAAGTTTTACTCCCCTTTATAATTTGCCTCATTTTATTTTTCTAGAATCAGGACGATGACAGGGTAATTGTAATTGTCCACAGTGCTCAGTTGTGACCAGTAGGAGGGAGTGTTTCTGCCACCACACAGGAACTGGAACTTCTCGGTTGTTTTCCAGAGTTTCTCTCTCTCTCCTGAATCTCACCGTCTCTTCACTCAGGATCCAGTCCTCCCTCTCCTCCCCCCACAGATTATAGCAATGAACACCCTTATTTTAATGTCTTTGTATGCTGCTAGCTTCTGTGGAGAGTCAAATCTCTCTTTCTGCCTACTTTTTGATGGCCCTTCAGTGCCTTCAGACAGTTGCTTTTTTATATTGTGTTCGGAGTTCATAACTGTTATAGTAAGTTTAGTATCCTATAAGCTTCTCCAAAGCTTCCAGAAACTATATAGTGTTTCTAGGCCGAAGAAAACTTCCTTCCCAGCTTCCATTGCTTGGGAATTCTGCAAACATTGTTTGAACTTATTTTTTCCTAAAGTCTCCAAGATCCTGCTGATCACTCTCTTGCTCCCACACCCACACAAGTGAAAGCAGAGACACGGAGACAAGCACAGCTTGGTCAGGGCCTCACAGTAAAGCTGCTTCCCCAGCTGCAGATCAGTCTGGTCTCCCCTATTATGTTGACTCTGTAACACAGGTTTGTTTTGATATATTTTATGCACCTACTATATGCCTTTGGACCTGTCTTCAAAGTGCAGCAATATATTAATATAAATATCCATAATACGAAGCAGAGAGTTGCAGACACTGTGTGAGAGAGAATAAAAAATTACTGTGGGAATTCGGAGAAGAAATAAATTTCATCTAGGAAAATTATCAGAGGTTTTACAGAGGAGGGGGTACAGAGAGTGGGCCCCAATGGCTAATTCAAGCAGAGACATCTCTGTCTGTTCTCTGTTGCTTTAGCAGCACCACGGGAGTGGGGGTGGGTGGCAGTTGTTAACAGTATGTAAAGCCTTCTACTTAGAGCGTGATCTACAGACAAGCTACACTGGCATCATCTGGAGTTCGGCAGAAAGGCAGGATCTCAGGACCCCCTGCAGGCTCGCTGAATCAGAATCAGCATTTCAACTAGATTCCCAGGTACTTCATATGTACTGAGAGGCATTAACAGAAAGTACACTGCCTTTTGCTAAAACTATGATTTGAAGACCTCCCCTTGTCTACTCTCAGGCAATCATACATGCAGCAGAGGCAGATGCGGCACAGAAGAGATGGTAATATGTACTGAGGACCTGCTACTGCGTACATTTGTTCTGCTGTTTTATGCTCATCACTAAAATTCAGAATTAGTTACTTCCATTCTGCAGAAAAGGAAATTGAAGCTTAAGGAGGTTAAATAACTAGCCCGAGATCACAAGAAAAGTAGCAGAACCTGAATTTGGACCCATATCTGACAGACTCCAAAGCCTGTGGTCTGTTTCTGGTCACACCCACTGCCCGTCTCTGATGTGTGATTCAGGAGAAGCAGTGCTATTTACTGCGCTGCCGCTAACTAGTTCAGTGATCTTGGCTAATTCATCCTACTTTTTTTTGAACTCAGCTCCTTATGTCCAAGTTGATGGTGTTTAAACTAGTGAAAGTTCACAAACAAATGAATCCTGAAGCAAATGAAAATGGGCATCTGAGACAACCTTAAGAGTGCAGGGAGCCTCTGTTGTGCGATGGTGAATGACTCAGAGACCCAGAAGCAGGGTTGCGGGCTGCAGAGTCCAGGACCAGAAATGAGCAGACCTGCGTGCTAGCCCCATCTCTGTCATTCTTTGTTGTGAGCCTCATTTTCTTCATCTATGACGTGGAGGGGAGGGAGCTAGACTGGCTACCTCTCAGTGCCTTTGACTGGTCACGTGAGATTGTGCATGAAAATGTTCCATGATGTGATACACCGTTCTCTAATTGCCTTAATTTTCATAATACAAATTAGGTATTTCTAAGTTCATTAAGAAATGTGATTTGTAGTCTGCTGGCCATGGTAGCAACTGTTACAAGCTCTGGCAAAGTCCATCCCCTCTGTGCTTTTGCTTACCTTAGCAATGGGAATAAAAGGTAATAAAAACATGTACAGGCTCCACACCTGTGAGAGAGCTAGTGGTGTTAGAAATACAAAGACCTTTATTCTCAAGCAGGAATAAGTCCTTGCTCTAGAACTTCCTGGGATGATGAGATGTTTCCTCTTCTGTGCTGTCCAGTATGGTATCCATTAGCCACGTGTGGTTACTGAGTACTTGAAATGTAGCTGGTGCAACTAAGAGCTTAATTTTAAATTTTATTTCATTTGAACCCATTCACATTTAGATCACCACGTATGGATAGTGACTACCATACAGGGCAGCGCAGCTCTAGAGCAAAAGTGAGATATGGGTCTGTTCAATAATATAAGATTTTATAGCTATATTCTTTTATTTGTAGTCTAATGTATTGTTAAGTTGGCTGCATACAGTGTATACAGTGTGCTCTTGGTTTGGGGGGTAGATTCCTGTGATTCATCGCTTACATTTAACACCCGGTGTTCCTCCCAACAAGTGCCCTCCTCAATGCCCATGACCCACTCTCCCCTCTCCCCCGTGCCCTCCCCAACAACTCTCAGTTTGTTCTCTGTATTTAAGTGTCTCTTAAGGTTTGCCTCCCTCCCTCTCCGTTTGTAATTATTTTTTCCCTTTCCCTTCGCCCATGGTCTTCTGTTAAGTTTTTCAAGTTCCACATATGAGTGAAAACATATGATACCTGTCTTTCTCTGACTTATTTCACTGAACATAACACCCTCCAGTTCCATCCATGTTGCTGCAAATGGCAGGATTTCATTCTTCCTAATTGCCAACTAGTACTCCGTTGTACAGATAAACCACATCTTTATCCATTCATCAGTTGATGGACATTTAGGCTCTTTCTATAATTGGCTATTGTTGAAAGTGCTAGTTTATAGCTATATTCTTACTGCCAACAAATAAATTGATTTTTTTCCCCACTTCTGAAACTCTAGCCCCTAGTGCCTCCCCCCCAAATTAAACATTTTTATAGCATGATTTCTGATAATGGGAGGTTCCTCTGGAATCCAATTATCACTGTATAGCAACATAGCTGATATCAGTAAAATGTGAAGGTTACCTAAGCAAAAGAAGGATGCTCTGTTCATAAAAACATTTGTTCACCTGAGAAGAGAAAACATCTCACTCCCCTGTCTTTAAAATTAAAACCTGTAGGACGGAAAGCGACTTGATCCTGTGAGTGGGCACTCGCCCCGCCGCTGCTCACAGCAGTCTCCTACCTTGCATTTTCCGCTCTCCGGCTTATGCACTGGTGCAAGTAGAGATACTCCTGAGGCGCACTGGTGGACAAGGTGGGCTGCATGTGGTTGGCCACAGGGGGCTCAAAGGTGAACAAGGTTGGCTGGCTGGAGTGCGACGGGGCCGAGGACTTGCGTTCTCGGAGAAGGTGCTGACTGGAGCTGCTGAGCTCCGCTGGAGAAGAGCGGGGGCCGTGACTGGCAGAGGACATGTTTCTCAGTGAGTCTGTGAAACAAAAGAAGGAGCTCTGTGACTGAAAAGGGGAAGAAGAGTGTCCTGATCCCAAAGTGGGGTGTCAGAGGAAGAAGAGTTATTAAGAACAGAGGCGACGATCCAGCAGCAGCCTTCCCTCCCCCTCACACACCTGCTCCGTCTCTGTCTGCCTGCGAGAAAGGCTGTGGCCTCCTGGTGGAGGCAGAGATGCCCTGTCCCTTGGCGCCGCTCCTGGAGTCACCTAGAAGTCCTTTCCCCGTCACAACCCTGATGGGGATGGCCCCGCTCCCCAGGGGTGTGGCTGCCCAGGGCTCAGGACCAGGACTCCGGCAGGCCCACATGGGAGGCCGGTCCCTGGAGTAGTAAGTGCTGCTGCCCCCCTCCTCTTTGGAGGCTCCCGCTGTCATCACCTCTGTCAAAGCTAAGGCTGGCTTTGTTAAATGAGCTTTGCTTCCTGAAGACATACTGATTCAGACCCTGGTCTGTACCTTATTGTGTAAATGATAAAAGCAGAAATGTATTTGCAGCAGGCCGTCCCATGGAAGACTGGTCCCTGCTCCTCTGGCCTGCCCTCCCAAGTCCTCTGAGGACAACGATGTTTCCGCATCCCCCAGCTAGTGTGCCCACCACTCTGTGTCAGTTGGTCTTTATTCTCTTAACTCTCATCCTAAACTCCTTTCTGTTATGCTCTGAGAAAAGCAGCAAGGTATTAAAGACAGATCATAGCTAAGAGTGCTACCCTCCCAGCCAAGGGCATTACTCATCTGGCTGGTTCTCTAAGCCTAGTCCAAGTTCCTGAGCGTAACACATAAGGCCTTTCACAGTCTGACCTACTTCCTGCTTCTCTCCTCCTGGACCCGAGGCATTCGGAAGCTTCATCAGTCCCCAGACACACCAGCCCCTTTTACGACTCTTTCTTACGGCTTATACTGTTCCTTCCGCCTGGATTTCGCTTCTACTCCACTGGCACTCATTTGCAGACTTTAAGACCCTACACGGGTATCATATTCTCTCTGAAACCTTCCTGGACTCAGTCCTTTTTCTGGCTGCCAATAGCACTTGGCCCATGCTTCATCATATCCACTGTCACTCTGCCTCCCTGCCTAGCCTGGTTTCTATGAACAGTGCCTGATGGTGTTATGTCTACAGTCCCAGGATTTACCTAATAAAGTCCAGGTGCATAGAAATTTCTTAGTCTGTGGAAGGAGCAAAACGTTCACTGAGCACAAAATAATTCCACGGTGAAACTCCTTGTTCAAAAGAAATAAAGATGTAATTTCTGGCCATGTGAGAGCTAGCTAGGGGGATAATGTTTCAGGGGTGGTGATGGGGGCTTGCTAGGGCTATTCAACTCGTTTCAGAGGGGACGTACTTCTGTTTCTACTCCCTGTTATCTGACCTAGTTTAGTACACTTTTCATGGCCCTGGGCAGGATCACCAGCTTGTCAGATCTATCGCCTTAGTTACTCTCCAGTCTTTTCTGATGCAAGGCAGAACAACTTCTGCTGGCGGCGTATAACAGAAAAAGCCACGGGCCTCTGGGGAAGAACTGTTCCATCGACAGCTATATTGACCTCCAAAATGAATTCCCATTACAGGTCTTGTAGCGAACTGGATGTTTGTTACCAGAATCAATGGCTTCATGACTCCATTAGATTTGCAAGATGAACTCTCTAATGGCAGAGGGGAGTGGGTTTACGCCAGGGGATGGCGTCGCCATGGCGCCAGGGACAACACTGCAGCTGCCTGAGGGGACACCGGAAGGTGCCATGACGAGGCCTCTGGCGCACTTCTACCTTCCCCTCCATGGTCGTCTTGGACTCCTCCTGCCACCCTTTCAGTGGAGGCATTTTTCAGGGTCTCACCCCAGACCCTCCTCTATCTTCACTCACTGAGGACACTCTCCTGGGGCGCTGTCCTCCAGCCAGGTGATGACAATCTCAAAAATCAATCTTTAACTCCGTTCTCTTTCCTGGGCTCTCGTCCAAGAACCCTCCGCCTGCTGGGCATCTCCGTTCAGGTGTCCCACAAGCAGGTCAAGCTCAGCGATCTCCTCCTCCTCCCGTGTCCTGCTTCTCCGTGACGTGCATCAACGTCACCATCCAATCAGCTCTCCGAGCCAGAAACGTAGGCGTTGCGATGACTCTTCTCTGTTTCTCAACAACCGCGCCATGTCATTATGTTACTGCCCTGCTTAAAATTCTTCAGTGGATCCCTGTCATCCTCAGGACAACCTATGAAGCTCTCTTTTTAAAACCATTTTTCTGTTTATTTCTTCAACCTTGTTTCTGACCAATCTTTCCTTGTGTTTCAAACAGAATTTTAGGAAAATAGTAACTTTTCTGTCTCATCACTCCATATATCTGGCTGTAAGCTCAGTGAGGGCAGAGATACTGTCTCTTTTTGCATCAAGCCCAGTATGTGACACAAGTCCATAAACTTGATGATTAAGCAAACAAAGTATCTGGCATAAGGTCACACTCCATCAATAATGTTCACTGACTGGGGCGCCTGGGTGGCTCAGTCAGTTAGGTGTCTGACTTTGGCTCAGGTCATGATCTTACCACTCATGAGTTTGAGCCCCAGGCCAGGCTCTGTCCTGACAGCTCAGAGCCTGGAGCCTGCTTTGAATTCTGCATCCCCATCTCTCTCTGTCCCTCACCCACTCTCACTCTCTCAAAAATAAATAAACATTTAAAAAAATAAAAAATAATAATGTTCACTGATTCCTCACTGCCCTCAGAATAGAGTCCAGGTTCCCAAGTCTGACAAGAAAGGCCATTCTGTCACAATCTACTTCTGCCTGGCACTTAATACATCCTGCATGCCCCCTATGTTGCATGCTAGGGCTGTGGATCTGTATAAAAGAGGAGTGACCTGTTCTCACAGCTGAAGCCTTCTTCTCAGGCTGTGGAATCAAATCTGAGATCCAGGCTGTTTATTTGTAGAGCTGGAGAAACCACTTCACCTTTCTGAGTCTCAGTTTGCAAAGTGACGTAAGATGGTCGTGAGAATGAAATGCACAAAGGGTTGAGACAACTCTGCATGTTGTAAATTCTCAAAAGGTGTTCTAGTCACTTCTGTATTCCTTCTAGCCAAAGCAGTCCCAGCTCACAGTGGGTATTGAGTATATATTTGTTGAATGAATAAAAGAATTTTCACTAGCACAAAACCACATATGCTTGTTTCTTGTGGTCAAAATAAGAGAAGCTTTCAAGGTCTGTTCATAGGATGAAATAGGGGTTACGATGAGTCGGGCCCACTTGGAATTCCACTCTATAAATATAAAGCCATGTCTATGAAATCAGTCAGCTCCATAATGACCTACCACTCCAGAAAAGTTCTTTTGAACCTGTTTTGGCCCTAAACCTTGCCAAAATCTCATTTCTGCTTGCTACTTTAAAAGATTTCTACCTGAATGTATGTGGTTATTCATTAGTGTCTACGCTAGATTGAACAGTGTCCCCCAAAACTCGCTTCTACACAGAATCTCAGAATGTGACCTTGTTTGAAAATACTATCTTTGCAGATCTAATTAGTTAAAATGAAGTCATACTGGAGTAGGGCGGGCCCTAATCCACTGACGGGTATACTTAGAGGAACAGCAAACAGAGATAGACACATAGGGAGAACACCGTGTGATGACAGAGAAAGAGACGGGATAAACAAAGTGTGATGCAGCTATACAATAGAGTATTATTCAGCCATATGAAATACTACAACACGCTCCAACAGGATGAAGCTCCAGAACACTATGCGAAGTGAAAGAAGCCAGTGATAAAAGACTAAAACATTGTATGACTTTATTTATGTGAAATGTCTAGAACCAGCACATCCATAAAGATAGCAAGTGGACTAGTGGTCTCCCCGGGGTGGGGGGTAAGACAGGGGAGTGGGCATGGGGAGTGAACGCTAATGAGTATGCAGTTTCTTTTTGGGGTAATGAAAACGTTCCAGAAGTAGATGGTGGTGATGGTTGTACAACCCTGTGAATATGCTAAAAAAAAAAAATTACTTGTACACTTTATTTTTTAATTTTTATTTATTTTTTATTTCTAGGAGAGAGAGAGAGAGACAGTGTGAGCAGGGGAGGGTCAGAGAGAGAGGGAGTCACAGACTCTGAAACAGGCTCCAGGCTCTGAGCTGGCAGTCAGCACAGAGCCCAATGTGGGGCTCGAACCCACGAACTGCAAGATCATGACCTAAGCGAAAGTCGGACGCTTAGCCGACTAAGCCACCCAGGCGCCCACTTGTACACTTTAAATGGGTGATATGTGGTATGTGAACTTTAACACACACACACACACACACACACAAACACCTTGCAAAGTATGAAGTGTTAATTACATGCAAGAGATTAATGGTCTAATTAAATACATCTGACCTTTCTTTCCTCTCTAAAGAGAATAGTGAACACTCCTTACTAAAGTAGATTGAGTAAAAGACATTCTCCCTTTTCTCTCTTTAGTGTCCTGCCCATCCTCCAACCCACTATTTAGGGCTTCACCCCACAATCATGGCAAGGTGGTGGGAATTTCATCAAAACAAAATAGCAAGAAGTCATAGTTTGGGGTCAAAACACCCAAAGTATAAAAGGAGAATGAGATATAGGTGTGAAAACTAATCCATGTAGTCACTTAAAACGTGCATAGGATTTGTTTTTATTGCCTGGCTACCTATTGAAGGGAAGAAAAGGCTGCTAAAGATGTGTGGCTGGGCTATTTTTGGTATGTGGCTATAATGCTGGTGTAATGATGTGTCTTGGGTCATTAGGAAGGTCAGTTATACAGCAAGAAGAAAATGGATGTTTCCAGACTCCAGGCCTGGGCTTCAATCTCCAAGTCTAGACTAAAGATAATGCCAGAAAATGCTTGAGTCAATTTGTTTTCTTTTAAACAGGGTTTTATTTTTTCCTCTTCTTCCTGGCTTCTTTTTAGGGCCCTAAAAATCACTCCCCTTCCTTTCCACAATCACCCCTGGGAAGCCTGCCCAGTGCACAAACACTCCGCCCACCTTCTTGCAAAACTCTAGAACAGGAAAGCTCTGAAGGATTTTAGTGGAGGGGCCCGGCCCAGCCCAGCCCGGTCCGGCCCGGCCCTGCCCTGCCCAGCCATCAACTGGCTAGTGATAACAGGAGCAGGAAACGGGAGGCTGGCGGGAGTTTCTGGAAAAGATGACTGGCCAAATAATGACTGGCTCCCTTATCTCAATGCCCTTTTTATTTTATCCTTCTCCCTGCCACCCCAAATTCCCTGCCCCAAGCCTCAGTGGGTATCACTGAGTGGTAGATCGAAGCACAGGCTGGATTCAAAGCCTGGATCTGCTAAATCCTTTCTCTGTGGCCTTGGACACAGGAACAAACCTCTTTGTGCTTCACCTGTTCAATAGGGAAAATACATAGTTTTCCAGGGCTGCCATGAAGTTTGAGGTCATACATATGAAGCGCTTAGCATAGTGCCTGCTCTGACTCTGCACTACAAGTGGAACTGCAGCCACCCTGAAATGGCCCAAGAGGTATGTAGGCTCTTTCCAAGCAATGGTAAATGCATGGAAGGTTACTGTTGTCTCTGATTTAGTCCCAACTATAACCTGTGTGATGTTATATGTGGAAGGAGAACAAAAAGGACAATACTGGCTACAATAATCACAGCTGCCATTTACTAAGCACATACTATGTGTGTCTAGTCTACTCTGTGAGGTAGAGATTATTATTTCAATTTTTTCTCCTTTTTGGATGAAGAAACTGAAGCTCAGAGAAGTTAATAATGAGCTCTGGGGTCACAGAGCTAGAAAGTGGCAGAGCCTATCTGAAACAGATCTCTTTCCTCAAAGCCAATTCTTTTCATCCATGTAGAGAAAAGAGCTTCCATGAGATCCCTATGTGATTAGCTTTATGAGAGGCAGAGTCAACTAACTGAACGAGGGCCTAGGCCAAGCTCTGCTCCAACTAGCCGAGTGATCTTGGGCATGCCATTTCACCTTCTTGGACCTCATGTTCTCTATTCAAAAAAGGAAGAACTTGGGTACTTGGGTTAGATCAGGGATATACATCAAAGCCATCTTTGGGAAATGTAAGAGAGCTGTTCCATATAAGACCTAATGAATCATATTTACACAGAGATGTAGATAAGGTCAACTGGTTTGGCTTTTAATAATCTATGTTTCTTTTTATTTCTTTTTATTTTTTAAATGTTTATTTACTTATTTTGAGAGACAGAGAGAGTGTGGTTGGGAGGGAGGGGCAGAGAGAGAATCCCAAGCAGGATTCACTGTCAGCACAGAGCCCAACATGGGGTCTCAAACCCATGAGACTGAGGTCTGAGATCATGACCTGAGCCAAATCAAGAATCAGATGCTATGATACACCCAGGCACCCCAACAATCTCTGGTTCTTAATTCCAGGGCACAGATAGAAGAGTTAGGGTCAACTGAAAAATCAGGGGCAAAGCAAACTCAGAAACCCAAGTGAGAAAAATTCTTCCAAAAATCCTTTTTTTGACATCATTAAAATTACAAACTGGAAGCCACCCCTGTTCTCACTGGCTTTTTCTATCATCTCTCTATGGCCAACTCCAAAGGGAACAATGTGTAACACAAAAAGCCCCAATGTGGGTTCAGAAACAGGGATTCAGAAATTACCACAGAGACCTGAGCGAAACATTTATTCTCTTTGCACCTCATTTTTCATGTTGTCAAATGTTGAAGAGAACACCCAACTTAGAAGGTTCTTTTGAGGATTTGAAGAGATGAAATATGGGTAAACAATAATTATTAAATCCTCATTAAAGGCTTGTTGGCTTGACACTTGTTCATTCCATTGTTTACTCATGGTAGTGGAATGGTGTCAAAATTCTAAGGGTTCCAATAGGGAGAAGGCGATCAATGAACCAATTTTGAAAAGACAATAGTCTAGGATTCTATGGGGTGAGTGGCCCTTGCAGAAAGCTAACCAAAGAACAGACACCAGAGGGTGGAGAATTCTAAAAACAAAACACGCTGACAGGTGCTGAGGGCAAGATAGGATCAACAATTCATTTTAACTCACAATCACAAGAAATTATTTAAGATGAATAATCCTCAGAATCATCTGGCACACATCAAATTAGAGGAATTATTCATAAATTTAAGGCCAAACACAAAATAGCTTCACTCTATAAGATAACTCACATAATGTAGCAAGTAGAAGGGGCCCTGGAGTCTAACAGCTCATTTATCACCACTGTCCTTCCTAGTCACCCACATCTCTTGTTTCCAGTTGGAGAAACAGTGGTCTACAAAGGTGAGGCTACTTGTCTAAGGCCACACAATAGGTCAGACTGAATCCTGGAATAAGAATTAAGATCTCCTCCTGCGGGGGTCCTTCTTCCGCATGGAAAGAATTATCTATCAGTGTGAATGAAGATGTACTCCCCATAATGGTTGGGGGAGGAGTGTGGCAATCAAGTCAGGGAACCTCATCACCAGGACAATGACTGGCAGGACTATTATTTTGTTATGAGTTTATTATGTTACTCACATTTGCATGGTAAGTAAACATTTGCTGGACCAAACTACTAAAGACTAGTATAAATAATTCCCCAAGCTCAAAAATACATCTTCTAGTGGTTTGTAAAAACTACAAAGCAGCAGAAGAAAAAAGGGGAGGCAGAGACAGGCAGAAACATGAGACCCTGTGAGACCTTTCAGGGACTAAGCTGCCTGATGCATCCCCTTTTCCAGGGAAGGATCTGAGAGAGAACACCTCCCTCCCACCCTCCGCCTGCCTCAAAGGGCTCTGAGAGCCAAGTCAGAACATCCTGACCTTGACATATAGGATCTTTCAGTACGCTTTAGCAGAAATTGATTTTGTGAAGGGCGCAGGGGAGGGAAAGAGAGTGACTGTAACTGAGAGGCATGTCACACACCCTTACATAACCTTTTCCACCCTGGGGCACCTCACTTTAGAGAGGGGAAACTACAGCCCAGAGCAAATTCCAGGCTCTCCTTAATTCAGGTCTCCAGTTAGAATTAATCATGCCTTCCTCTAAACCTTTTATAGTACCTCATTCTGCTGCTTCATCTACGTTGGGAGTTCACAAATCTGTCACACAAAAGTCATCAGTGAGCTGGTGGAAGCTGGGATCTAACCCGTCTCTGTTTCTTTGACAGTGTTTAGCCCAATGCTCTGTGTCTAGTAAGTGTCTGAGTGAGAACAAGCTGTTCAATAAACACACCACGGTGGTGGGTTATTCTTGCTTGGGTCAGAAAAATGAATTAACAGCTCCAGGATCCAAATGTAAACTATGCTTGTAAGGTGGGACAAATTGTTATCACTTTGTGAGGTCGTCTGGGTTGTGTGTGTATCTGTTTTAGGACAACCGATCTATATTTAGCCATGCACTGTCCTGTTCATTTTACAGAGATGGGGTTATAAATTTTGTTCTCCCCTAACCTGCCACACCTATGTGTGCACCTACGTTATGCCATATCTCTGCGACAGACCTTACTCCTACTCCTAGGAGTGGGGCTGGGTTGGCTGGGCGTCCCCCTCAGAAAGTTAATTCATACTTGGATTCAAGCACTCCTGTCATTTACTTAGGGTCATGAGCACTGACTGTGGGTACTACGCCAGGGGTTGCAGGCCCATCAGACAGAACTGATCTTGTCCCTGCTCTATGGGTTTATACTGCAGTTAGAAAGATCCTATTTCTCTTCAAGGCAGCATGTCTTCCCTCCCCCAAGGAATTTTGGGAACCTAATGGTATTCCCATAGGAATCAGTCCATCCAGCAGGCACTACTGCATGTGACACTTGTGACCTTCCCACAAAAATATCACTAATTTTTTTTTTATGTTTTATTTATCTCTAGGAGAGAGAGAGAGACAGCACGAGCAGGGGAGGGTCAGAGAGAGAGGGAGTCACAGACTGAAACAGGCTCCAGGCTCCGAGCTGGCAGTCAGCACAGAGCCCGACGCAGGGCTTGAACCCACGAACCGCGAGATCATGACCTAAGTGAAAGTCAGATGCTTAACTGACTAAGCCACCCAGGCGCCCCAAAATATCACTAATTTTAAGCCAACCAACTTCATAAGAGGTGAGCTTCCCCTGTCTTCTCTTACACAGACTTTTACTTAACCAGCGTGAAACACCAGTGTCAGACCCTATCATGGAAGGCACTTATCAAGAATCATCAGCAGTGGCAAAAATCACCAGAACAACATCTGACACTGCTCTGTGCTGGGTGGGGAGGCTGAGGGACTCAGGAAAGCTGAGCACGACCTGAAGCACAGCTGTGGATTCGGGAGGCATAGTGTAGGATGGAAAATGAACACGGATTTTGAAATCTGAATCTCAGCTTACTAGCTGTGGGACCTAAGGAAAGCGTGTGACTATAAGAGTCCGAGTTTGTAGAGTTCATAAAATAGCAACCTGTATGTAAGGCTGTCCCCCGAAGAAAAGAGATGCCATGGTCCCTGCACATCAGTACATCACAGACGGAGGTTCTCCCCCAGCACTCCATCATGGGAGGTGACTTGATGTGGGAGAAGAGCTTAAGCTTGGTGTTCACAGACCCAAAGAGTTTGATCAGAGCCAGGACTGATGCCGGACAGTACAAATGAACTCAGCTGGCCTTTGTGAGTACGTAGAGGACCCCAGAGGCAAAGAGCCTGGAAGGACCCGACTTCTAACCGGCAGCTTTTCTTAGTTGCTGCCTCCGGTCCTAGGGTCACGACAGTCTTCTGGCTTCATATGTGTAGATTTCCTACTCATCTTCCAGCTTTGTATCTTGATGCCTCAGCAACTCTAGGTTTTTTCTGCTGGATCTGAAAGGAAGTGGTTTTTTTTTTTTTTTTTTAAGTTTATTTATTTTGAGAGAGAGTTTGCACAGGGGAGAAGCACAGAGAAGGAGAGGGAGAATCCCAAGCAGGCTCTGCACTGTTAGCGCAGAGCCTGATGTGGGATTCAATCTTGAGAGCCCTGCAGGTTTATGACCTGAGCCAAAATCAAGAGTTGGACACTTAACTGACTGACCCACCCACACACCCCAGAAGTGCTTGCTATATTTTTAACACTGTTAGAAGGGCTAACACCTAAGACCATATGTAAGTGTGTCTTGGTAGGCCCGCCAAGGTATATTATTACACTAAAATAGGGGATGGCAAACTATGGACCGTAAGTCAAACTGGGCCCACTGGTTGTTTTTATAAATAAAGTTTTACAGGAACACAGCTCTGCCTAATCATTTACATAGTGTTTATGGCTGCTTATATGGTACGACAGTAAAGTTGAGTACTTTTGAGAGAACATATGGTGGTAAAACCTAAAATATTTACTATCTGACCTTTTACAGAGGAAGTTTACCAACCTCTGGACTAGAAATTCTCATTCTGATTTGTGTAACCACGTCCTCTTTCAAAATATTAGGATCTAATTTAAGTTCATCATTAAGGAGACGGAGGCTGAAATCAAGACCAATGAACCCCAAATTTATGCTCTGAAAAAATCAAAAGGAAGAATCACAAGAAAAGCCAGTGTGGAGAGTGCATTCGTATAATTACACAAAATCATATTCTTTTTCATTTTAGTACATCTTGGGCACAAACAACATGCTAGTTGCTGGTTAGCTTATGGAATTAAAAGGTTCACAAAAGTAACATGATAAACTTGTACTGAACCAGACTTGGAGAGAAGTCACCAGATTGTTCTTTCTGATCCGTAATGATTTATTCTTCTTCCACATCACGGATGCACAGGTCTGGAACTGACCAACGGATCATTTAGTTCAATATTTCATTTTACTGATAAGGAATCTAAGGTCCAGGAAGACCAAGTATTTTCTTACCAGTGACTGACTGATAGACCTGAGCAAGAATGTAAGTCTCTTGCTATATTTTTAACACTGTTAGAAGGGCTAACACCTAAGACCATATGTAAGTGTGTCTTGGTAGGCCCGCCAAGGTATATTATTATACTAAAATAGGGGATGGCAAACTATGGACCATAGTTTCAGTGGACCAGGTTCAGTGTTTTTTTCTTCTAGTAATACATCTAATTGGAAGGACAATAAACATAATTTCGAGTATACTTTTCTACTTGTGAGGAAAGTGAAAAGAGCCTCCACCTAATAACCTAACATCGCTCCCTGAAGTTCTCAAAAAAAGGCCAATATTATGACTGGAAAGCGTCAGAATTATCATTGACATATGCTTTGATAAAACAGTAATGTTTTCATATGTGTATACAGTACCTTCTAACTTGCTTTGGTATAATATAAAAAAAAAGCATGCTGGGATTATGATAGAGACTGGACTGAATCTATAGATCAATCCATGGAGAAATAACATAGTAACAATACTGAATGTTTTACAACATTGTATCTCTCTCCCTTTACTGGGTCTTCAACTTCTCCTGGCAATGTTTTGTCATTTTCTGTATAGAGATCTTATATGTTTTTTGTTAATGTTTTTTAAAATTTTTTATGTTTTATTTATTTTTGAGAGAGAGAGACAGACAGTGTGAGCAGGGGAGGGACAGAGAGAGAGGGAGACATAGAATCCGAAGACCGTCTCCAGGCTCTGAATTAGATGTCAGCACAGAGCCCAACCTGGGGCTTGAACCCACGAACCATGAGATCATAACCTGGGCTGAAGTCAGACACTCAACTGACTGAGCCACCCAAGTGCCCCTGTTTTTTGTTAAATTAATTCTTACGTGCTTTATTTTTTTTTCATGCTGTTGTAAAATAAATTTTTATTTTTATTTTCCAATTGTAGGCCGCTCTCAAAAACTTTGACATTTATAACAGTGCTGCAAAGTTGGCAGGGCAGTGATCTTTCCAGATTCACTTAACATAAGATGAGACTACGACTCAGAGGAATAAAATGACCTCAGTGTTCTAGAGGTCTCAGGAAATGCCCAAGCCAGGACTCAAGCCCAAGTTTTTTACACACCAAGCTGAAGGATCATTCTATTATCCAGCAATACGTGAGTGTCGATGAGGAGCATATACTTATAAATTGTAAGTGCTACACAAATATCCACTGGAATGAAAAAAAGAAACTATTTTAACAGGACTAATAAAGAAACCAAGGCCCAGAAAGGCCTTTCCTGATCCCTTGACCTCACTGGATTTCTAGCTACTCCTTACCATGTTACTCTGTCTTTTCTTCATCACAACACTTATTGCTACTACTTAAACATTTTATTTTTCCCCTGTCTCTTCCCGCTTGACTGTATACTCTTTTAAGAGTCTGAACCTCACATGTTCTAGTCACCATTGATGCTTCATTGGGCTGGCCATAAAATTCTGCTTTTCCATCTCCTGATGTGGGCAGGAGAACTGACTGACGGCTCAGGTGCTGGCCTCCCGCATCCCTCAACTCCCCATGGCTGTGCTCATCCAGTGTCAAAGGACATGTCAGGAGCACTGATATGACCCTGTTCCTGTGAGACACAAGACTCCTTTAATGGGAGACCTTGGCTTGAGAACGGTCACTGATCCGGCAGAAACGGTCCTAGAACTGCACTGAAGTCTAATGCTCCTCCTTACCTTCTGTCTGTCACAGGTGCCAGCCCCGCACCCCACTGATGGCTTTGTATCCTTCTCCCACTCCTTCTCATTATCCCTCACAGGTGTCTCACCCAATAAATCTCTTGCAGGTCTTAACTCATCTTGGATCTGCTTCTCAGAGAACCTGAACTCATAGCCTCAGAGTCTAAAACAGTGCTTGAGGAACAAATGGTGGGCCAGGTTCATACTAGATGACTCAGAATTAGAACCCAGGTCTCTGTCCTTTACACTCAGATCACCCATCATCTGAGAAATAGGTCGTTGGTGCCTTTGTCCAGGAGGCCATTGTTCTGATGGATTTGAGGGGGAAAAGTACTCACTAGTGGTCAAGTCCCATAGATGGCCTCTCAGCCATGATTATAATTATGCGGAGTCTAGTGGGCATAAGAACATTTCTCCTCAATACAGAAAATTGAAGCTATGGTTTAGGTCAGTGAAGAAAATCTGCCTTAGGTTTAAGTTAAAAGCAGCAAGAACTCTGTGTGTTGTCCTCTTAAAGGAATATAAGGAGAGTGCCTACCCTGGCAAAGCCAGAGAAGGTCATCAAGAGAGAGGAAAGGCAGCAGGAAGTCTTTCCCAGGTCTTTGTGCATGTCTTTGGGTGAAAACTTTATTCAGGGACTGTGACAACAGATGAGGCGAGGACTGCATCTAGAATTTCAGGAGATGGGCTTAATAGTTAAAAGCATGGATGCTAGAACCAGACTGTGTGGGTCTGAATCCCAGCTCCTTTACTTACTAGTTGTGTGAATTAGGGAAAGTTACCGAACCTCTCTGTGCTCCAGTTTCCTCATCTGTAAAATGGGAATAATAACAGGTATCTACCTCATAAGATGATATGAGATGAGATCTGTGAAATGCTTAGAATACTGTCTTATACATAGTAAGCTCTAAGTAAATATTCGCTTTTACTATTATTAGTAGCAGTACCTTTAAAGAAACATCTTTGTTTTTAAGCACTTCAATAAATTAAGTGTAATGCATCTCAAATCAAGGAAGTCAGCAAGGTTTATCTGATAAACATACTAATCACACGCAGTAAAAATGTTCTGAAGTTTGAGTAAAACACAGTGTTACTTTGGATGTTTCTGTATGGGGGACAGAAGAACAGCATGGTACATATACTCAGAGGACTGCTGTGAAGATCACTAGGAGGGCTGCAACAATTTAAGGGCCATACATTTAAGAGATATTTAGTGTGCACTTATCATGTACCAAACACTATGCTATGTAATTTAAGTGGGCTCTTATCTAATCTTCATAATGATCTTGTTTCTATTTTAGTGATACAGAAATTGAGCCTCAGAAAAGTAAATTAACTTACCTGTGTTAAGATTGAACTCATCAGTGTTGTGGGTTCACGTATTTACAGGATGCCAAGACCACTCTTTGCACTAAACTGGCCTTCTAGATCAGTGTGTGTGTACACACATACATATAAAGCACTTTATAAATCATACGGCCTTTTGTAAATGTTAGATGCTATCACCATCAACATCGTCTGGAACACTAGCTGGAAGCCAAGAAACCCAGGTGCCAATTCTAGCCTTGCCAATTAGCTGTATGATCTTGAGCAAATTAGCTCCCCTCCCTTGGCCTCTGGATACTGTTATTTGAGGAGTTTGGAACTAAATCCTCTCTAAGGGCATTTTCAAGACCTCATATTCTAGAATTTTCTCACTCTATGAAATCTATTCCCTTCTCTGTCTTGGCTGAGTGTTTTGGCTAATATGATTCACCAGCCATGAAGAATTTTGTTCACTGACTTCATCCATGAAAGAGGTGAGGAGATGGGGAATAAAAGCAAACAAGAAACAAATGATAGATATGTAAAATGAAATTTAGGTCACTGGCACACCCTGTCTCTTCAGTCTAGATAGTACATCTTCTGTTGAGTTTTTAATTCTTTATTTTTGTTTATTGCTGTACTTTACAGCATTGTTTGCATAAATGGAATTTTAGTCTCTGTGCCCTGTGAATAGGTTAGAATATTTTCAAAGCTTCCTCTTCCCCCTTATCAACAACGTATTTCTCAAAACATCAATATTTAGACAAAAATCGGAGGGGGTTTTTTTGAAAGGGGGGAAAGGGAGAGAGGGTAGAGAATCTACATGTCCACTGAGGAGCCTGATGCCAGGCACACTATCATGACTGTGAGATCACAACTGAGGTGAAATCAAGAGTGGGATGCTTAACTGACTGAGCCACCCAGGCATCCCAAGGTGGACTTAATGACAATTGTGTGTAATTATTTAGAAAGCTATAACCAAATGCAGCAATGAAATCATTTGAATGTTCACTGGGCAGCTCCCTTTGTGTCTAGTACACGCCGTCAGAAAGATAAAGGAGCCATCTCTCACTCTCAAGCCTCTCATACATACATCCCCTCCCCCATCCCCAAACTTTGTGTTCTGGCCTCTAAGAACTGTTTCTGTCTCCTTAAGCGTCTGGGAACTTGAATAGAAGCCCTTGGACAAAGTAAGAGAAACCTGATTTTTGAGGTGATGGCTGTGTTAATCAACTTGATTGTGGTAATCACCTCACAATGTATGCAGATACCAAATTGTCACTATACACACTTTAAATATATAGAGTTTTGCCAATTATGCCTCCATAAAGCTGGTGGGGGGAATATAGAATTCTATTTATGTGAAACAAACAAACAAACCAACCTAGAAATCTGAATTAACTGAAAAAAATCCTGTATTGACTCATTTGATCCTAAGGTGATTAAAACTTCAGTCTCTCTCACTGGCCAGATGGGGGCTTGATAATGAAGTTAAATTCAGAAATTTAAAAAATTGTTTTTTCCCCCCACATTTGAGGTTAACCTCAAATTTTTTCTTTCTGCTAAACATTTCCTGGCATATAGCCAGGCATGGTTCATTTAAAAGCTGGTGAGTCTAAGAACGAGGGGGCCTGGGACCAGGAGCTAGACACAGAAGAGTCAGGCAGTCACTGGGAAGAGATCCCAGAGTAGTTTGGAGGAAAGAACATAAACTGGAGAATATGGCAAGGCTCACGATTTCAGTGATCAAACTCTGTTCCTCCCTGACACTTGTCCCTAGACCAGGATCTGGCTGAATGAGAGAACAGAAATAGAAACTGGGAATCACCTAGACATGTGGACAGCAGAGCCTGTGAGGGGGAGGAGGAAGAATGTGCAGGGACAGCAGAAGCAGATTTTCTTCAGAAATTGAGGCAGAGAGACCACTGGCAACCCAGCAGTCTGCCACTGGCCAGTGGGGCTCCAGCCACTGATTTAAGGGTTTAGGTAAGCCTGCAGTTGCCAACAGGGACTAAGAGCGAGCAGGACACGATCCAGTCCTAGGTGGAATTACAGACTACAGGCAGGTTAAACAGGCACATGACTCAAGACCTGGAAAATCAGGCAAACTCCCAAGGTTAACCCTAGCTTACACACAATGTTAGGGCAAGAACTGAAGAAAAGGGACGAAGGATCCTAGAGCCCCGACTTTACAATGGGGCACAGCGTGGGCCTGAACTTGAAGGAAGGGTTCAAAGGCCTCTTGCTTGCCAGGAGTACAGAAGCAGAGACTGGGGATCAGCTGGTCCTGACACCAGGATCGGTGGTTCAGACACCAGCATAACCTCTAGATCATGGTTCCCCCAGACCTTTCCATTTTATGGATGAGTTAAAACACTGCCTGTGTTTATTCATTTGCATACTTTTAAAAACTAACACACAGGGCTAGCAACTTTTAACAATATCAAATATGGAAAAGTCTTTATTGACTGTGACACACACACACAGATACTTTAACAGAAGTACACACCCATACAAGAATGTGAGAATGAAGGGATGTTTCAGAATCTGACTACATTTAGTTTTATGAACCTGACTACATTTTCCTCATGTTTTTCATGTTTGCTGTGGACAGAGGAAGATTTCCATAGCGCAGCAGAGATCTGCAGTCCCTCTCCGAAATATCTGTAGCAGAACAATATTTTCACACTTGTCCCAGCCTTCCTGGGTCACCATGGGAGTGAGAGGGGGCAGGCCTTCTGGGTCCAGCTCTGGATGGCAGCACTTGACTCTTTGTTCCCCGCAATATTCAAGGTGGCTCCCTTTCACCTGTTTCATACATTCCATTCCATGCAAGATACAGTTCACAAGCAATGCAAAGAGAAAAGCTTGACAATGACCATTTTGGTCTCCAAGCTTTAGGTTTTTTTAATGTTTTATTTACTTCTGAGAGAGAGAGAGAGAGACCGTGTGAGAAGGGGAGGGTCAGAGAGAGGGAGATGCAGAATCTGAAAGAGGCTCCAGGCTCTGAGCTAGCTGTCAGCACAGAGCCCAATGCGGGGCTCAAACCCACGAACTGTGAGATCATGACCTGAGCCAAAGTCGGACGCTTAACCAGCTGAGCCACCCAGGCGCTCCTCCAAGCTTTAGTTTATAGTTGAAGAAACAGAGATCAACACACTGAATCAGCAACAAAGCTGAAATTTAAAACCAGGACTTTGGCTCCCAGTTCAGATCCTAGAGACACATGAGCATACCTACTGATTTTGTTGAGCTCAGAATCCTAAATAGAGCTGTACATGAGTGGATGTTTAAATAATCAAGATCTTCTGAGGTCCCAGGTGACCTTACCCCTAAAAGCAAAGTCCTAATTCTAAGTCTAGAGAAAAATTAGACTTAGATTGGGCTTTGGAATCTAGTCCGGGACCAATTCAACCATACCCAATTACCCTTCTTCTCTAGAGATAATCAGAAGCAACTCGAAGAACAAAAATAGGGGACATCTCAAGAAATGTTTGAGAGCTGCCAGAGGCTTCTGGGGTTGAAGGGTGGGAATGAGAGTCGGGAGGAGGTGCTGTGGGTTCTGCCAGGCGAACACTGGACCTAATCCATGCTGGCTGCCTGGGGGGTGGGGAGGGGTGTGTCTGGTACAAAAGGAAAGGCAGAAAGAGGGATCCAGGCTCAGGATGAAGTGAAGAGGGTAGGGTTTCCGCCCATCGCCTTCTCCTCCAGAGGGGCTGGCTTCCCTGCAGGCCTAGGCTGGAGTCTGCTCCAGAGCGCAGGGGCGTCTGGGGATTTTATGGACTCCACGTCCCAACTCAAAGCCTACGTTCAGCATGACCGGACCCAGTGGTAGGCAAAAGACAACAAACAAACAAAAGAGGGAGGCTGAAGGCCTGATATTTTGGGGTTATTTAGAATAACATTTTTCTTTTGAAAAAGGCATGAGGATTTCAGATCTGGCTGGAAACTAGTCTGGGTGTTTATTTTCCTCATTGTCTCAGTGGAAAAAAAGGGTGGGTGATTCAGACAGCAGCCTCCGCCTCTGGGCTGGGGCCCGGGTCAGTCTCTACTCTGTTCTTTGCTCCTCAGGGAACTTGTCAGCCTCGGGAGAAGCTGCATTTTACCTCCCACATTTGCTCTAAGCTTCCAATAAGGACCCCCTAGAGATGCTGAGAGATCTGAGCTCAGACAAAAAACCAAAACCAAAACCAAAACCAAAAACCCCACGAAGAGCAAAAGGTAGGGGAGGTAACAAGGGAGGAGATGGTCCACCCAAGGATGAGAAGAGAGAAAGGGTGAGGTCTCTGAGAAAGGTCTCTTTCCTCCCCACCCTCCTCCAATCCTGGCTTCTCCCTGGCCCTCCCACTCACTGCGTCTGGGGGAAAGGATGAAGGTCACCGGAAGGCATCTGGGTGGACTGCCTGGCTCTACCGCAGCCCTCCCTGCTGTCTGATGTCCAGCTGGAATAAGGGGTCCTGAACTTTAAGGCACCAATCCTTCTTTCTAGAAAGGAAGGAGCTGTTTGAAGATATCCTGCCCTTGATAATATTCTCACAGGAGGTTGAAGATTTTCCTGAAGCATCCAGGGTGGGGGGGTGGGGGGGGTGTGCTCAGGTCTTAAAGCAATTCTGCTGCTGAGTTACTGAGGAAATTCATGGATCACTAGAAGTTTCAGTATTTACAAAACACTTAAAGGTGAGGCAGCCTAACCCAAAACTGTGGTAGAGATAAAGAACAGTTAGCTGGAACTCTGGGAAGTCCTCATTCCACAGAGCTGGACATGTGACTGCCATGAAGCTCCTGCCAGGGAAGTCAGAAGAAGGGAAAGAGCTAAAATGATATACAGCATATGGAGGAGGCTTGGGTTTTATTGCAGAATCTTTAAGAATTACTAATGACACTCCCTGAGTTCTAGTGGTTTGTTGGCTACTCTAAGATGGATTGTGCTAAAGAAGTGTTGGTGATGATGAGGAGGAAAAGGAACCCTTGTGCATGGTTGGTGGGAAGGCAAACCCATGCAGCCACTGTAGAGAACAGTAATGAGGTTCCTCAAAAGTTAAAAAAAGAACTACCATATGATCCAGTAATCGCACTACTGGGTATTTACCCAAAGAGTACAAAAACACTAATTCTATTAAGAAAAAATTTTGGGGGGGGCGCTTGGGTGGCTCAGTCAATTAAGTGTTCAACTTTGGCTTAGGCAGTGAACTCACATTTGGTGGGTTCAAGCCCCGTGTTGGGCTCTGTGCTGACAGCTCAGAGCCTGGAGCCTGCTTTGGATTCTGTGTCTCCCTCTCTCTGTGCCCTTCCCCTGCTTGCGCTCTGTCTCTCAAAAATAAATAAAAATGTTAAAGAAAGTAAAATCAATTTTTTAATATTTATTTTTTGAGAGAGAGAGAGAGACAGAGACAGAGACAGAGACAGAGTGCAAGTGGGGGAAGGGCAGAGAGAGAAGGAGACACAGAATCTGGAGCAGGCTCCAGGCTCTGAGCTGGCAGCACAGAATAAGTGTGTGCTTATTAATAAACACCCCTATGTTTACTGCAGCACTATTTACAACAGTCAAATTATGGAAGCAGGCCAAGTGTCCATCAACTGATGGATAAAGAAGATGTGGTATGTATACACAATGGAATATGACTCAGCCATAAAAAGGATGAAATCTTGCCATTTGCAACAACACGGATGGAGCTAGAATGTATTATGCAAAGTTTAAAAAGTCAAAGACAAATATCATATGATTTCATGTACATGTGGAATTTAGAAAACAACAAATGAACAAAGGAAAAGAAAGGGACAAATCAAGAGATCTGTTGGTTACCAGAGGGGAGGTGGGTGGGGGAATGGGTCAAACAGGTGATAGGGATGAAGGAGGGCACTTGCGATGAGCGCTGGGGGATGTACTGAAGTGTTGACTCACTATATTGTATACCTGAAACGAATACAACACTGTGTGTTATCTATACCTGGACTAAAATAAAATTAAAAGAAAATAAGATAGATTATGCTACCTTGCTAATTTAGCCCTCAAAGTTTAATATTAATGCATAGACAGCACTTTACTTTCTAGTCACTTGTTAGTGACCCAGAAACTTCCTGCTTTTCCCCCATGCTGGCTATTTTGTGACTGACACACAGCTGTAGTAAACAGGTCTGTGAAGCAGAGCTAGGACTAATGAGGAGTTAGAGCACACAGACCTTGGATGGAGTTAAAGCCTTGGACTCTAGCCTCAGCCTTCTGTACCATTTAAACCTTAGCATCCTTACCTGTGCAAGAGGAATAGTGCTAGCAGCCCTGCCTATTTTGTTTGTTGCTTTACACTCAAAGGAGACCGTATAAGTGTTCTAGTCTGCCAAGTTCCCTAAGAACACCAGATACTTTAATTGTATATTGTTCATCTAACCTAGACGTGTAAAAATCATCATCACCACAACCGTTTACAGGGAAAAGAGTGAACCAAGCAGGTATTGTTCACACTGTGCAACTATTTTCCTACCTTCCTCCCAACAACCAAGAGGGAGCATCACCTCCACTTTATAGATGATAAAACCTCAAAGAGATAAAGTTACTTACTCAGTGTTGTACAGCAAATAAATCACAGGGCTGAGACTCAAGTACAGCTAGTGTGCTTTTCACAGTCCCTGTGAGAATGGCTGCACAGACCCCAGAATAGTCACTGAATACATAAAGGAGGGAGGAGACAATGGGAAGGAGTCCTCCCCTTGGAGGATTCAAACGGGTGAGGGCTTCCTAACGGTGGATGCCTCCTGAGTCCATGAATAATTCATCAGAGCTCTGTACTGATAGCTGGTTCTTTTTGTGTGTGGTGCATCTGGTCAGGGACAACTGCCCACAACTGGGCCACAAATGTGAGGACGTAGACCCACCTGCTCAAACACACAGCTCACAGAAGCTTCCTGCTCCCTTACTCTGGGGACTGAAGGCTATTTTGATTCCCAGAGGAAGATGGGGTTATTATTTTTGTGCTTGTGCATACATCTGTGTGTGCACACGCACCCCAAACCCTACACATGTGATATGAAATCTTCTTGATATTCTTGGAACTGCTCTTCCTTCTGGAGCATCATCCCTGGTTTCCTTTTGGAAAGAGTTTCCTCCATCCTAATGTGCATATTCAGAATCAGTTTCACTCCTGGTCTGTTCTTGATCCTAGACAGCTTTTATCCTAGGCATTTTTGGCTACGGCATATGAGGAATTGGAGGGTGGCAGTAGAAAACAGCAGCTGGGGGTGGCAAGAAGGCTTATTTAAATAAAAAAAAAAAAGATCCATCTGCCATAGAACCTCTTCCAGACGAAAGTGAAAAATAGAAGTTTTTTTTTTTTTAAATAGGTCCCATCGCAACTCTTATATAAAGAAGGAAAAGGGTGTATCTGCTTGAAGGAGGCTTCCCACGGAGAGAAATATCTCCAGGACCAAGTAGCAAGCAAGGATACTGCCTTGCCCAGCCTCAGGGGAGAGTTCTGCACAGAACACAAGGCCAATGCTCCTCTGGGGACTATGAAACCAAAGGGGCTGCCAGAGGTCTGAGGTCTGTCTTGGTGAATCCAGAGAGAAGCAGAATCACTGGGGGAGAGGATAGTTTTATCTCTATTCAGCAAAAAGGACACTAGAACTTCAATCACGTGACCTGTTCATATAACCCCAGGGGTGCGATTCAAACTCAGGTGTCCTCACCCCCAGCCTACAGATTCAGCAATGGAGTGTGATGACTGGATTAAAGTCCTAGAGTCTACTAAATATTCTTGAGATAGTGCAGTGGAAGGATTTGAGCAATATGGGTTGGTGAGGAGGGAACCTGAGCCAGCTGTAGGACCCTTGTCGAAGGGGTCAGAGAGGGCTTCCAGTCCAACACGTGAGGTCCAAGGGGGCAAAAATATCTGGGCTTGGTCCTGGCAGATGTTTGTACTCCAGGAGGTAAGAGACAAAGAGACAGCATATTATAATGCAAAGTCACACCTGGATTAGACTAGAATCTTGGCTGTCATTTTCTAGCTGTGTGATTTTGGGCCAAAACTGTTCCTACCTCAAAGGATTCATGCGAATTTTTACTGAAACTTTATGCAGAGCTCCTACTTCACATAGAGTACATGCTCAATATATAGCTCCAATTATTTTCTTTTATGGCCACTGAGGGTTAGGTGTCAGTACAGGGTGTTTTCCATAGAAGGTGGCTACTGACACTGACACCCAAGAGACTGGATTATTCTCAGTAAGCCCCAGCAAAATGAGAGCAGTGTTGTATTAAGGGAGCCTCAGGGAGAGATGACAGTCGGAGGGCCCACGTGAATCCGGCTGAGGCAGGTATGAGGTTAAAGAAGAGCTGGGGTCTTGGAGTGCTAGGCAGGGAAGAAGAAGCACTCTGTCTCCTTATTTGAAAAAAAATGGGAACACAGGTGATAAAAGTGATTAAATGAAATAAGCAGAAGTAGGTAGTCAGATGCTAATTTCCTTCCTGCTTCTCCTCTATTCCTGACTCTCAGCTAAAAAAAAAAAAAAACCACTGGTTTGGGTGATTAAGCTTTAATTCCTTATCTGAGGGTTTTATAGATATAATCCATTTTTAAGAAAGTCTCTAAATTAAAACATAACCCATTATGTGGCTGGATCTTTTAACACACTAAATTCTCCTAGGAGATGGAAGAAAAGCCTATTGTTTTCCTCAGAAAGATCTCACAAAGGATCCTAAACTTCTGTCACAGACAACATCCTTGCTCTGGTAATGAAACCACCTGGCATCTAATAAAATAATCCCCTTAAAAAGGGAAGTTAAAGGTTTAAGGAGATATATCTTTTAAAAGACAAGGGTAGTAAAAAAAAATACTGACTCGATTATTTGTCACTCCCTTAATACTTTTCCCTTCCTCCCTTCCCTCACTGAGCTGGTGATGCACGGGCTGGTGTCTCCACACTTGGTGATGCCCCTATTACAGCACTCTCCCATGACTATCTGGTTAGATGTCTGCCCCCATTACTAGACTAAGATATATGAGCACTGAAACCCTACTAGTCATCTTTGTAGCCTCAGTGGTTGTGACAAGGACCATCACAAACTAAGTGTATGAGTGGATGAATGAATTTTCCTACCAAAGAAAGCAAGCCCAGATAATGTGGTTCTACATATTTGTATGTGAAGTGCACTTAAATCCTATACAATAAGAGGATTTAGACAATAATTCTTTTTTAAATTTGTGATTTAAAAAATATATGTGCATCAAGAGTAATTTTTGTTATATCTCAAGGATGTATTTGTCTTGGTAGGAACACCTCTAATCCCACAAGGAAATAATTCAATTAAAAGGAATTTGCTCACATAGATTAATGAACAGAACCCAAAAAATAAACCCACAATTATATGGTCAATTAATCTTCAACAAAGGGAGAAAGAATACGCAGTGGGAAAAATACAGTCTCCTCAACAAATGGTGCTGGGAAAACTGGACAACCACATGACAAAGAGTGAAACTAGACACTTTCTTACACCATACACACACACACACACACACACACACCTCAAAATGGTTTAAAACCTAAATGTGAGACCTGAAACCATAAAAAATCCCTGAAGAGAACACAGGCAGTAATTTCTCTGACATTGATTGTAGCGGCTTTTTTTCTAGATATGTCCCCTGAGGCAAGGCAAACAAAAGCAAAAATAAACTACTGGGACTTCATCAAAATAAAAGGCTTCTGCACAGAGAAGGAAACAATCAACAAAACTAAAAGGCAGCCTATGGAATGGGGGAACATATGTGCAAATAACATAACTGATAAAGGGTTAGTATCCAAAATAAAGAACTGACACAACTCAACACCAAAAAAACAAATAATCCAATTAAAAAATGGGCAGAAGGGGGTGCCTGGGTGGTTCAGCTGGCTAAGTGTCTGACTCATGATTTCAGTTCAGGTCATGATCTCACAGTTTATGAGATCAAACCCTGTGTGAGGCTCTGCTCTAACAGTGCAGAGCCTGCTTGGGATTCTCTCACCCCTTCCCCAGCTTGCTTGCACATATTCTCTCTTTCTCAAAATAAACAAACACTTAAAAAAAATTGGGCAGAAGACATGAACAGATATTTCTCCAAAGAAGACATCCAGATGGCAGCAGACACATGAAAAGATGTTCAACATCAGGGAAATGCAAATCAAAACCACAATGAAATATCACTTCACACCTGTTGGAATGGCTAAAATAAAAAACACAAAAAACAACAGGTATAGGCGAGGATGTGGAGAAAAAGGAACCCTCGTGCACTGTTGATGAAAATGAAAACTGGTACAGCCCCTGTGGAAACCAGTATGGACGTTCCTCAAAAGGTTAAAAAGAGAAGTATCCTACAATCCAGTAATCGCACTATTGGGCATTTACCACCCAAATACAAAAAACATTAATACAAAGAGATACATACAGCCCTATTTTTACAATAGCCAAACTACGGAAGCAGCCCAAGTGTCCCTCAATAGATGAATGGATAAAGTAGATGTGGGATGTGTGTATATATATGTGTATATATGGTCTGTGTGTGTAAGAATGAAATCTTGCCATTTGCAACAACATGGATGTATCTAGAGTATATTATACTAAGCGAGAAAAGTCTATGGGAGAAAGACAAACACCATATGATTTCACTCATAAGTGGAACTTAAACAAAACAGATGAGCATAGGAAAAAAGGGAGGAATCAAGAAACAGACTCCTAACTAGAGAGAACAGAGGGTTACCAAAGGGGAGGTGGGGGTGGGGGGCGGTAGGTGATATAGGTGATTGGGATTAAAGAGTACACTTATTAGGATGAGCACTGAGTAATGTATAGAATTGTTGAATCACTATGTTGTACACCTATAACTAATATAATACTGTATGTTAACCATACTGGAATTAAATTAAAAACTTAAAAAAAAAAGTTTGCTTTCTGATTACTTTCTTCCCCAATCATACTTTTTTTTTTTGTTGAGGTATTTTTTGGACCTGTCTCTAATATTTATGGAAGCTTGGAGACTGGGGTTGGAGAGATAGTCTATGGTTTTTCCCTCCTGTTCTTTAAAAAAAATTATGCTTTTATTTTATTTTTGAGAGAGAAAGACAGAGTGCGAACGGGGGGGGGGGCAGGGAGAGAGGGAGACACAGAATCTGAAGCAGGCTTCAAGCTCTGAGCTGTTGGCACAGAGCCTGATGCAGGGCTCGAATTCATGGACTGAGACATGACCTGAGCTGAAGTCAGATGCTTAACTGACTGAGCCACCCAGGTGCCCCTCCCTCCTGTTCTTTTGATTCGTTTTTTATTCTCTCTTTCTCTTATTTCTTCCCAATAAGCTTTTTATTCCTTCATCAGGAGTAAAATAAAGGGAAAAACAAAAATTCATGAAGCCTACAAATGACAAAAATTTGGGGAAAATAGGAAATTCCATTCAAGAAGCAAAGATTATACCAAAGATCCTAAGAGTAAATGCAGACTCATAATCTGCAAGGAAGAATAAAATCACAGAATTCCTAGGACAGGACATCTAGTCCAGGCACAACTGACTACATAATTTGTAGAGTCTGGTGCAAAGTGAAAATGAGGCTCCTTGTTCAAAAGTGAAGAACTTCGACACAAATAAATGGAAATATAATCTCATGTTGTGGATTGGAAAAACTAACATTGTTAAGAGGTCCACACTACCCACAGCCATTTACAGATTCAGTGAAATTCCTATCAAAGTTCCAATGTCATTTTTTACAATAGAAAAACGATCCTAAAATTCATATGGAACCCCAAAAGATTCCAAATAGTCAAAGCAATTCTGAGACAGAAGAACAAAGTTGCAGGCATCACACTTCCTGATTTCAGCCTGTATCATGAAGCTATAGGAATCAAAACAGTATGGTATGACATTAAAAACAGACACACAGATGAATGGAACATAACAGAAAGCCCCACAGGTATGTTCAACTAATATGTGACAAGGGAGCCAAGCATACTCAGTGGGGAAAAGAAAGTGTCTTCAAAAAAATGGTGCTAGTAAAACTGGATATTCACATGCAAAAAATGAAACTGGATGCCTCTCTTATTTCACTCTCAAAAACTAACTCAAAATGGATCAAAGGTTTAAATGTAAGACCTGGGAGCATCTGGGTGGCTCGGTTGGTTGAGCATCCCACTCTTGATTTCAGTTCAGGTCATGATCTCATGGTTCTTGGGATCGAGCCTGCATCTGGCTCTGCGCTGACAGTGTGAAGTCTGCTTGGGATTCTCTCTCTTTCTCTCTCTACCCCTCCCCCACTCCTGTGTGCATGCTTAAATAAATAAGCAGATAGATAAATAAATAAATGTAAGACCTGAAACCATAAAACTCCTAAGAGAAAACAAAGAAAAAAGATTCCTTGATGGTGGTCTTAGCAATGAGTTTTTTGGATATGACATCAAAAATACAAATAAAAAAAGCAAAATTAAACAAATGAAACTTCATTAAACTAAAAAGCTTTGGGGCACCTGGGTGGCTCAGTCAGTTAAGCATCTGATTTAGGTTCAGGTCATGATCTGGCAGTTTGTGAGTTTGAGCCTTGCATCGGGCTCTGTGCTGACAGCTTAGAGCTTGGATTCTGCTTTGGATTCTGTGTCTACCTCTCTCTCTGCCCCCGCCCCGCTCATACTCCTCTGTAGGGGTTAATATCTAAATTACATAAGGAATTCCTATAACTCAATAGCAAAAACAAAAATAAGAACAGATAACCGAATTAAAAAGTGGTCATAGAATCTGAATAGATATTTTTCCAGGGAAGATATACAACAGTTACCTGAAAAGGTGCACATCATTAATCATCAGGGAAATGCAAATAAAATCAAAACCCACAATGAGAGAGCACCTCACATCTGTTAATGGCTATTATCAAAAACTAAGATATTACTGTTAGCAAGGATGTAGAGAAAAGGGAACCCTTGTGACTACTGGTGGGAACATAAATTGGTACAGCCACTATGGAAAACAGTATGCAGGTTTCTCAAAAAATTAAAAATAGAACTACCATGTGATCCAGCAATTCCACTTCTGCATATCTGAAGGAACTGAAATCACTATCTTGAAGAGATATCTACACCCCCATGTTCATTGCAGCATTACTTAGAATAGCCAAGACATGAAAACAACCTGTGTCCACTAATGGATGAATGGATAAAGAAAATTTTGTAAACACATATATAATATTACTCAGCCATAAGAAATAAGTAAATCCTGTCATTTGTGACAATATGGATGAAACTTGTGGCATTATGCTAAGTGAAATAAATCAGAAAGAACAAATACTGTACAACCTCACTTACTATGTGGAATCTGAAAAAAACAAACTCACAGAAACAGAGAGTAGGTTGGTGGTTACCAGGGGCAAAGGTAGGGGAAATGGGTGAAGATCGAGGGTACAAACTTCTAGTTATAAAACGAGTAAGTCTTGGGGTATATAATGTACAATATGGTGACTATAGTTAATAATACTGTAACATATATTTGAGAACATATATAAGAGAACAGGTCTTAAAGTTTTGACCACACACACACACAGATCCTAACTATGAGAGATAACAGATGTGTTAACTAACCTTACTGTGGTAATCATTTTGCAATATGCACATGTATCAAATCATCACACTGTACACCTTAAACAATTAAAAAACGAAGAACTTCAGAATGGTAACAGTACAGTGTTGAGGTGCAAGGTTAAGCGTGGGGCCCTGTGAGACAGCATAGGTCTCATGCTCATGAAGCTGGCCCTAAGTCCAGATGGGGGTTCCCAAAGCTGGCTGGCTGTCAGAATCATCTGAGGAACCTGAAAAAAGAAACTGAATCGCTTCTCGGCCTTTTGGCTAAGATCAAATGTTGAAAAAAGAAACTGAGATACAATTAATGTATCATAAATTTCCCCATTTCAAAGCGCAAAGTTCAGTAGTTTTTAGTATATTCACAAAATTTTACAACCATCATCACTATCAAATTCCAGAACATTTTATCCCCCTAAACGAAATCTCATACTCATTAGCAGGCACTCCTTATTATCCCACTTTTAACCACAATCTATCTCCTGTCTTGATGGATTTGCTTATTCTGACATTTCATATAAATGGAATAAAAAACTATGTGATGCTTTGTCTTCTTTCATTTAGTATTATGCTTTAATGATTCATGCATGTGTAGATTGCACAATGTAGAATGTTATTTCATTCCAACAAAACCCAAACATAAGTCAGCATTTCCTCCCCTCACCTATCCCCTCCCAAGTGAATATAAAAGAACATTGGATTATACATCAACAGTAATCACAGAGGACCCCAGATCCAAAGGGAAAAAAAAATGGCACATGCAGCTGTGCAGATGGTCTGAAATAGATGGGCCAAAACACGCAGAATTAAGGTGGAACAGAATTAAGGTGAGCGCTGCCCTCTGGGATAAGTGGTAGGTAAGAGAGCTGCAGAGTGGTTAGAAAGCTGAGGGACAGGGAAGAAAGATGCAGGGCTGAGAAAGAGAGTGGTGTTGAGGTACCTGAAGAAACACCACAAAGTACCTGTAGCTTCATCATAACCTCAACGTATCTCGGTTTCTCATCAGAATGTAATTAGAGGGACCAGGGGTCCCTCTAGTATTTGACCAAACCCTTCACACTTTTCCTCTTTGCCTATTACTCACTCCTCTGCCAAGACGAAAGCTTTAAGCTGCAGTGTGCTGTCCTTGCTCAAGGAATCTGATGGCCTTCATCTTAGTCCCAACTGCTACGCTTCCTCCAGGAGGCACCCTGCCCCTTGGGAGGAAGGTCTGTGTTCGCTCTCCTACCTGTGCTCTCCTCAGCCTGATTGAAGCCACAGATCTGGCAGATGCTCTGGACCCACTTATTCATGTCCTCCTCCGTCTCGGCCACCAGATAGAAGGTGCGCTCGCTGGTCTTGATGTCAAACACAAAACTATCCTGCAGCTCCTTCTTGTTGAAGGTCAGGCCTGCATCCACCTGCTCACAGAAGTTCAGGTTGATGATCCTCAAGGGCTTCTTAGAGTGATCATTCTTGTAGTATTCCAGAACATCTGGGTCACCGCTCATCCGGCCACTTCGCAGGATAAACCATCGTTTCTTCCAGGCCTGAGGAGGAAGGAGGAAAAAGAGGGGAAAATTAGTTAGTTCAAAGTCATTAGTTAGTTCAAAGGTTCTCACGGGTGCTCGGAAATCACTAGATTAAGGATGGGGACTGTTGCACCTGCAGGCTAAACAAGGCCCTTATTTCTCTTTCATACTTCACCACAGTTTAAAAAATGGAGGATGATTTTAGAATGCATGTTAGAGCAACACTTCACTATGGAAACAGGGTCTTATCATTCTGAAATGAGATGTGGCATTCCAATTTTTTAGATTAAAAAATTAGATGGAGACTAAAACCTTTTCGAGCCATTATTCTCTATGCTAGAATACAGATTCAAACTCATAGTACCTTTAGTCAGGGTGGAACTTGCAAAACCACAGCATCTCAGTATATGGATGGCACCCCACCAAGTCATGGTGAGTGGAGGCATTATCACACACAGCAAGCAGCAGAAAAACAATTCCCTAATTTTTAGTCTATTGTGCTTTTAACCTTGGAAAAATCACCTAGAAAGCCTTCTAAAACTTCTCTAAAGTAGGGGATGCCTGGGTGGCTCAGTTGGTTAAGTGTTCCAGCTCTTGATTTTGGCTCAGGTCATGATCTCGCAGTTTGTGAGATAGAGGCCTGTGTTGGGCTCTGTGCTGATAGTGCAGAGACTGCTTGGGATTCTCTCTTCCTTTCTCTCTGCCCCTCCCCCACTCATGCTCTCACTATCTTAACATAAATAAATAAAAATTTAAAATAATAACTGAAAACTCTGAAGCACATAACTTGAAGTTTTTCACTGTCTTGCTCCTTACAATGGCCTGAGTACTTGTAGTAAGGCCTTGCACATCTTTTTTTTTCAAAAAAAGTTTTTAACATTTATTCATTTTTGAGAGAGAGATAGAATGCAAGTGGGGGAGGGGCAGAGAGAGAGAGAGGAGACAGAATCTGAAGTAGGCTCCAGGTTCTGGGCTGTCAGCACAGAGCCCGATGCAGGGCTTGAACCCACCAGCAGTGAGATCATGACCTGAGCTGAAGTTGGATGCTTAACTGACTGAGCCACCCAGGTGCCCATGGCCTTGCACATCTTAAGTACTTAATATGTATCACTCAATGAATAAACTCCTTGTATCATTTCACACTATAGAATTTAACACTTGATTACATATATTCTTATCCTGTCTTCTATATTCCATCTCTTCAACAAGACTGAGTAATCTGTGAGCAGACACCACATAAAGGGGTAAAAAGCTGCCACATGTAATAGCCTTGGGTTGAGGCTATGCTTAACCACTGATTTGCTGTGTGATCTGCAAATTAAGTCATTTACTACTTTGGAGTTTGCCTCATGTGTAGAATGAGACTGAACATCACCACCACCTGCCCTACCTAGCTGATAGGGTTGTCATTATGCAAATGCACCTACATCACTTGGTACACAATCCTGAAGCACTACAATGGCCAAGGACTGGATTACTGTATTGTATGTGGGCTCCCAGGAGGCCCCAAAATCCTGCTACAGTTACCGAGTCTACAATTTTCTCTTGCAATTCGGCAACAGTCTCTGAACTTCTCCCTCTTTAAATGTCCAACATGGCCACTCTTTAGTTTCATGAGAAAATAGAAGCAATCAAGACAATTTACACCTGCTCTATCACCGAAATCCGCTGATTTGCCTGCATCTGGAGGAAAGTGGCCTGTTATTAGGGAGCATGCACTGTTCATCCGATCTAAAGCCAGCGTTCTTCCACTTGTGTGCCCCCTCTCACCTACAAGAGGACCAACACCACTGTATGATTCTCCCATTCTCTGGAATCATTGCATTTTTCCCTCCCTACTAGGATCATTCCCATCAGGAGGCCAACATCTCCCATCAGGGGAAAAAAAATGTAAAGCTTGACTTAATGCCACATTCCCCTTCAGTGATGGCCCAGTTTTCTGATCTGCTTTAGAGTGAAACCTCAAACAGTTTTCTATAATACTGGATCTTTGTCTCCTCTCTTCCCATTCTTTTGTGAAGAGTAATCTAATCAGGCTGCCCCATCACTGCTACTGACATAAAGTTCTCAGTGTTCAAGGCTGCTAAAGCAACTTTTGGGTTTTACTTGATCTCTCAACAACACCTGATAATGGTTTATTCTGTCCTCTTTGAAGCACCTTCTTCCCTTGGCTCACCTTCAACTTCCCTCCTATCTCCCCAGCCTCTTTTTTTTCAGGCTCCAGTGACTGTTCTTCTCGTCTCCCTGACCTCTAAATATTGGAATGCAGCCATGCTCAGTTCCCAGTCTTTGTCTCTCCTCTCTCTTCACCCACACCCTTTATTCAGTCTCACAGCTTTAATGACCATCTAATTGCTGCATTTCCCAAATATATTTCTTCAGCCTAGATCCATCTACTGAACTCCACAGTCTTATACCCAACCCTTCCCTAATAAGCATCTTAAAGCCAATGTGCTCAAAACTGAGCTCTTGACATCCTCCATGCCTGTTCTTCCTGCAATCTTTCCCGTCTCAGTTAATAGCAGCTCCAGCCTTCCAGATGCTCAGACCAAATATCTTGAGGTCATCAAGGACTCCCTTCTTTCACATTCCACATCTACAACCAATCCTGTTGGTTCAAACAAGTCAAACCACATCAACAATCTGGTCTCTTCACACCTCCACTGTTACTCACTGGGCCTAGCCCACCATCTATAGTGCTCCTGCTTCCACCATTTCATCCTGCAACTGATGCTCAACATGGAAGCTGATGTAAATAAGATCATGTCAGTTCTTGGCACAAACTCCCCAAACGTTCTCCATCTAAGAGTAAAAGCCAAAGTCTGCACAATGGCCAACTGTCTCTCCATCTGACATCTCGTACTTCGTCTCTGGCCACGCTCTGCCTTGGCCATTCAGCTCTAGCCACACTGGCCACATACTTCTGCCTCAGGATCTTTGCTCTAAGTATGCTCTTCCCCTAGATGCCTTTCCTTCAAGTCTCTATTGAAATGTCCCATTACTGGGGCAGCCGTTCTTAATCACTCAATCCTCACACTCTCTTTCCCTCTTACTCTGCAACATTGCTTTTACTGGTATTTACACCACCTAAAATGCCATATTTCTGTTGAATGTCTATCTACCTCCCAAAATGTAAACACAAAGAATGATTTTTTTAAAAATCCCATGCTGCATCTTCAGTGTTTTGAATAGTGCCTGACACACAACTGGTTATCAATAACTATCTTGGATTAATTAGTTAAGTAATTATTTTCTTACATGACCTCTTTATAGCATCCAATAGGTTACAGGAATAACTGATGTTTAACAAGCTCTACATAAATAAATAAATATAAAGTATAACCACATAGGATTTAGCTGAGGAACACAAAAAATAAGAACTACATATTTACAGTCACCTAAAATCTTGCCCTGATCACTGGCTTATAGGACTGTGTGTGTGCATGTGTGCATGTAGCAGGTGGATGCATATACATGGAAGTGTGCAAGTAGCAAGGTGCATCTTTAAAAGACATTGTTAATAGTTTATCTTGTGTTTCAGTTGATGTGTCCCCTTCACAGTGCTGGTCTCTGCAGAAAGAGAGATCTCCAAATCACTGGTGTGCAGGTATAACCATAAACACACACAGAGACACCCACAGAAACAAGAAAAAGGTGTCTGCTACAGATAACATCGGAGTCTGTCAGGTTCTGCTTCCAAAGAAGTGGTGTAGGCTGATAAATGACTGCTTATAAAATGCTGATAAATTTATGACCGAGCAGGCAAGACTGTCTAGTCCCAAATTCACATCCCTCTTCTGCCACACAATTTCTCTCCAAGTCTACGCATTAAAAAAAAAAAAATCAAACAACTGAGAACACAAGTATAACCAACTCCAAAGAGTCAGCTCCAATGACAACTTCTCTGATCCTCTCAGCTGAAATGGACCTCTACTTCCCCTGAACCTTCAAACCACTTTATGTGTACTTTTTATGGCTGTCATTTTTTACAACATATTACAGATATTTTGGAATTTGTTGTTTCTTCCCAAGTAGATTGTGAACAACATCTCTATCCTTGTGTGAATCTTCATGGTAGGCATTTTGCTAAATGTTACTAAACAAGGCTCTTTATCACTGACATTTTCTTATCTCTCTGGCCTCATGTATGCCTTCTTCCTTCCATCCATCCATCCAATCATCCAACCAACAAATATTTGTTTAGTGCTTACTATGCTACAGGCAGTATTCTAGATGTTGAGAATACAGCATGAATTCCTGGTCTTATAGAACTTAATACAGTGCATAACAATTTATATATTATTCTCCAAATATGTCACATAATTGCATGATTTCCTGTCTTTGCACAAGCTACTGTATCTTCCTAGAATGACTTTAACCTCACCTCATCTATCTAGAAAATTCCTATGTCCCTTCAGTGCCAGCTGGAGTGTCACTTCCCCTGGAAGGGCTTTACTAACTTCCCTGGGTAGAGCTGGTGCTCCTATCTTACATTCCCTTAATAACTTGTGCTTTCTTTGGCATATGTGCATTTCAATTGTTTATGTATCTTCCTCCCCTTTAAGCTCTGAACATCTTGAGGTTAGGGTCTCTTCTGGCCACAAGTCATTTGGCAAGGTGCTTGGCCTATATGAGAACTCCGTAAAGACCTGTTGACTTTCTTCATTCTATCGATATATTAATTTACTCAAGCTAATAAATGCAACATAAATATATATATTTTCACAGAAGTAGGAAAGGAGGACAGCAAGAGAATTACAGCAAAGAGACTAAGAAAAATAAAGGTATACTGTGGATCCTATATGATGTGAGTTCTTTACCCTCTTGTTCCCCTCATTCTGATATGAACAGTGACCATGTAATAAACATTTACTTATCTCTATTTTTTAAAGTTTATTTATTTATTATTTTTTTTACTGGATTATTGAGACTTTTTTGATAATATCCTTTAAAGGAAAGTATATATACATATATGTTTTTATAAATAGTTTATTGTCAAATTAGTTTCCACATAACACTCAGTGCTCATCCCCACAAGTGTCCTCCTCCAAGCCCATCCCCCCCCCCCCCCACATCCATCAGTCCTCAGTTTTTGTCAGCATTCAAGAGTCTCTCATGGTTTGCCTCTCTACACCCAACGTGGGGCTTGAACGTACAACCCCTAGATTAAGAGTTAATGTTCTTCCAACTGAGGCAGCCAGGCACCCCGACCATGTACTAAATATTTATAAGGAAATCTGGGACCTTCAGCTTGAAAGTGTCCCATGATACAGAAATGAAAAATTACTGTTGGATTATTGACACATAATGCAAGGAGAATATGAGACCTGAATATGTTATTAAGAAGACAATTTTTTCAGGACTATTCTTACCCATACCAAATCTCTTAACAAAAATTAAATCAAAATGGATCATGGACTGAAATCAGCAAGATATAAAAAGAATAACGTAACCAAGTGAGGGTTATCTCAAGGATGCAAAACTAAATCAATATTTGAAAATCAATCAGTGTAATCCACCATATCAATAGACTAAAGAAAAACCATGTGGCCATATCAATCAATACAGAAAAAAGAATTTGACAAAATTTGATCCCTATTTATAACAACACTTAAAAAAATAGGAAGGGGGAGCTTCCTTAATTTGATAAAAAGTACCAACAAAAGATCAACACCAACATTCTGCTCTGTATTGAAAGAATGAATGCTTTCCCCCTAAGCCCAAAACAAGGCAAGGATGTCTGCTCACTATCACCACTCTTGCTGAAAGTTCTAGTGAGGGCAATAAAGTAAGAAATGGATATAAAAGGCATACAAATTGGAAAGGAAGAAAAAAAACTGTCTCTATATGCAGATGATATAATTTTCCACATAGAAAATCCCAAGGAATTTAGGGGAAAAAAACCCTAAAAAACTCCTGGGACTAATGAGTCACGCAAGGTCACAGGATACAAGATGAACATAGAAGAATCAATTTGCTTCAATATACTCATAGCGAACATGTGGGCATAGAGAATAAAAATAAAATGCTATTTATAGTTTGTTTTTAAAAAATGAAATAAGCGTAAATCTAACAAAATATGTACATGACACATATGCTGACAGCTATACAATGGTGATGAAAGAAAAAAAATAAACCCAGAATATCATGTTCATGAATTAGAAGACTCAACATATTACCTCTCCCCAAATTGATGCTCAGGACTAATACAATTTCAAAATCTCATCAAGAGTTTTTACAGATGTATAAAATTACACTAAAATGTATATAGGAAGGCAAAGAAAGTGCAATAGCTGAAACAGTTTTGAAAAATATGATAAAAGGGGGTTATTAATTAACTAGATTCTAGTAATTATTATATATACCTACAGTTCTCAAGACTATGTGGTATTGGCAGAGGGACACACACACAGAACAAAGGAACAGAACAGAAAACACAAAAACAGAACCACACAAATACACCATTTCAATAAATAATGCTGAAGCAACTGGATATCCATAAAGAGCTAAATGGAACTGAATCTAAATCTCACCTCTTATATAAGAACTAACTCAAAATGAATGGTGGACTTAAATGTAAAACTATTAAACATTTAGAAAAAAAAAGACTGGAGAAAATCTGTCAGATTTAGGACTAAGAAGGAGTTCTTAGACTTGACACCAAAAGTAGAATCCATAAAAGGCAAAGCTTATAAATTAGACTTGAATGAAATGTAAAACCCTTTTGCTAAGTACATTTGCTAAATGTAAAGACTTTGCAAAAGTCTTTAAGAGAACAAAAAGACACATACAGACTGAAAGTGAAGGGATGAAGAAAGATACTTCATGCAAACAGAAATGGAAGGGAAAAAAAAAAAAGCCAGTATGACAATACTTGTATCAGACAAAAAAGACTTAAAAACAAAGACTGTAACAAGGGACAAATAAGTGTTATATAATGAGAGTGAGGTCAATTCAAAGAGAGACAGAACAATTGTTAATATCTATTCATCCAACATAGGAGCACCTAAACATATAAAGCAATGAGTAAGAAACATAAAGAGAGAAGTTGACAATAATACAGTAATAGTAGGGGACTTGTCCACTTACATCAATAAACAGATCATACAGAGAGACTATCAGTAAGGAAACAGAGCCTTTGAATGGCACATCAGACCTGAGGAACTTAACAGATATGTACAGAACATTCTATCAAAAAAACAGAATACACATTCTTTCAAGTGCACATGGAACAATCTCGAGGAAAAATTGCATGTTAGGCCACAAAAAGTCTCAAGAAATTTAAGAAGACTGAAATAACATCAAGCATCTTTTCTGACTACAATAGCAGGAAACTAGACATGAGTCACAATAAAAAACAAAACAAAATGAAACGGGAAAAATCACAAACACATAAAAGCTAAACAACATGCTATTAAATAACCAATGGGTCAGCGAAAAAAAATTTAAAAATGAAATAAAAAAACGCATGGAGACAAAATAAAAATGAAAACACAATGACCTAAGATCTTTGGGATGCAGTGAAAGCAGTTCTAAGAGGGAAATTTATAGTGATTTAGGTCTACCTCAAGAAACGAAAAAAAACTCAAATCATTTAACCTTACATTTAAAGGAACTAGAAAATGAACAAAGCCTAAGGTTAGTAAATGGCAGGAAATAATAAAGATCACAGCAGAGATAAATAAAGTGGAGACTGAAAAAAAGAGGAAATATCAATGAAACCAAGACCTGGTTCTTTGAAAAGACAAACAAAATTGATAAACTTTTAGTCACACTCATCCAAAAAAAAAAAAAAGGACTCAAATAAATAAAACTTGAAATGAAAGAGGAGAAATAACAACCAGCACCACAGAAATACGAAAGATTATATGGGACTACCACAAAAAATTATATGCCAACAAACTGGACAACCTAGAAGAAATGGAATGAATTCTTGGAACATACAATCTTCCAAAACTGAATCCAGAAGAAACAGAAAATCAGAACAGACTGATTACTAGTAACAAAATTGAATTGGTAATTAAAAAAAGAAAACCACTTCCAACAAACAAAAGTCCAGGCCAAAATGGCTTCACAAGTGAATTCTACCAAACATTAAAGAAGAGTACATAACTTTTTGTCTCAAACTATTTCAAAAAATAGAAAAAGGAAGGAAAGGTTCCAAATTAATTCTATAAGGCCAGCATTACTCTGATACCAAAACCAGAAAAAGATGCTACAAAACAAAACCATATGCCAATATCTCTGATGAACATAAACGCCAAAACCTTCAACAAAATATCAGCACACTACGTTCAACAATGCACTGAAAAGATCATTCACCACAATCAAGTGGGATTTATTCTGGGGTTGCAGGGATGGTTAAATACCCACAGATCAACCAACATAATACATCACATTAACAAAATGAAGTATAAAAACTCTCAACAAAGTTGGTTTTGAAAGAACATACCTCCACATAATAAAATCCATATAAGAAAAACTCACAGCTAACATCATATTCAATGGTGAAAAACTGAATACTTTTCCTTCAAGATCAGGAAAAATGAATGTCCACCTCGCCACTTTTGTTCAGTATAGTACTGGAAGTCCTAGCCTGCATGAATCAGATGAGAAAAACAAAAGGCATCCAAATTGGTAAGGAAGAAATAAAACCTTCACTATTTGCAAATGACATGATACTATATATAGTAAATCTAAAGATTTTACCAAAATACTATTAAATGATACTGATAAATAAATTCATTAAAGTTTCAGCATACAAAATATACAGAAATATTTTGTGCATTAGTGTTCCTATATGCTAATAATGAGGTAGCAGAAAGAGAAATTAAGAAACAACCCCATTTACAATTGCACCAAAAGAATACCTAGGAATATATTTAAGGAGGCAAAAGACCTATACTCTGAAAACTATTAGAGGGGCACCTGCTTGGCTCAGTCAGTTGGGCATCCGACTTCGGCTCAAGTCATGATTTCACAGTTTGTGGGCTCGAGCCCCACATCAGGCTCTGTGCTGACAGCTGGCTCAAAGCCTGGAGCCTGTCTCAGATTCTGTATCTCCCTCTCTCTCTGACCCTCCCCTGTTCATGTGTGCTCTCTCTCTCTCTCAGAAATAAATAAAACATAAAAAAATAAGAAAACATTAGAATTAATGAAAGAAACTGAAGATGATATCCGCGAATGGAAAGATATACCATGCTCATGAATTAGAAAGATTATTGTTGTTAAAATGGCCATACTACCCAAAGCAAATGACAGATTCAATATAATCCCTATCAAAATACCAAAAGGATTTTTAAAAAGCTAGAATAATACTAAAATTTGGATGGTGTCACAAAAGAACCTGAACAGCCAAAGCACTCCTTTTAAAAAAATATTTATTTTGAGAGAGAGAGTGAGCAGGGGGTGGGGTGGAGAGGGAGAGAGAGTGAATTCCAAGTAGACTCCATGCTGTCAGTGTGGAGCCTGACACAGGACACAACACTGGGGCCTGATCCCATGAACCATGAGATCATGACCTGAGCTGAAATCAAGAGTCAGATGCTTAACTGACTGAGCTACCCAGTGCTCCTAACCAAAGCAATCTCGAGAAAGAACAAAGCTGGAGGCATCACATCTCAGATTTCAAGATATACTACAAATAGGGGTGCCTAGGTGGCTCAGCTGATTAAGATATACTACAAGGCTATAGTAATCAAAACAGTATGGTACTGGCACAAAAATAAGCACATAAATCAAACAAATAGGAGAGCCCAGAAAAAAAAAAAAGTTATGCTTACACAGTCAATTCATCTATGACAAAGAAGTCAAGAATATACAATGGAGAAAAGAGAGTCTCTTCAATAAATGGTATTGGGAAAACTGGACAGCTTTATGCAAAAGAATCCAATTTCTCACAAAAATAAACTCAAAATGGATTCAAGATCTAAAGGTGAGGCCTGAAACCATAAAATTCCTAAATGAAAACACAGGTAGCAGTCTCTTGGACATGAGACAGTAATATATTTATGATTAGTTCTCTTCAGGCAAAATAAAACCAAAAAAACAAGTGGGACTACACCAAAATAAAAAGCTTTTACATAGTGAAGGAAGCCATCAACACAGCAAAACAAAAAACAATCTACTGGGTGGGAAAAGATATTTGCCAATGATTTATGTCATAAAGGGTTAATATAAAAATATATAAAGAACATATGCAGCTCAACAGCCAAAAGAAAAAAATCTAATTAAAATATGGGCAGAGGACCTAAACAGACATTTCCCTAGAGAAGACCTACATATAGTTAACACAAATGAAAAGATGCTCAACATTAGTAATCATCAGGGAAATGTAAATAAAACCACAATGAGATTCACTTCACACCAGTTAGAATGGCTATTATCAAAAAGACAAGAAACAATAAGTGTGGGCAAGGATGTAGAGAAAAGGGAACCCTTGTGCTGCTGATGAAAATGTAAATTGGTGCAATCACTGCGGTGGTATGGTGGTTCCTCAAAAAATTAAAAATAGAACTACTGTATGATCTAGTAATTCAGCTACTGGATATTTACCCTTTCCCCCACCAAAACTCCTGAAAACACTAATTCAAAAAGATACATGCTTATCTATATTCTTTTCAGCATTATTTACAACAGCCATGATTTGGAAACAATCCAAGTGTCCATTCATAGATGAATGAATAAAGAAGATGTGGCGCGCGCGCGCACACACACACACACACACACACACACACACAGAGAGAGAGAGAGAGAGACAGACAGACAGACAGACAGAGAGAGAGGAATGTTTACTCACCCATTAAAAGAGATATTGCATTTGAGACAGTATGTATGTACAAGAGGGTATTATGCTAAATGAAATAAGTCAGTCAGAGAAAGACAAATACCATGTGATTTCACTTACCTGTGAAATCTAGAAATCAAAACAAGCAAATAACAGTAACAAACTAGAAACAGACTCATAGATGTAGAGAACAAACTGGTAGTAGCCACAGTGGTGGAGGTGGGGGGGAATGTGTGAAATAGTTGAATAGGATAAGGAGGTATAAACTTCCAGTCCTAAATAAGTCATGGAGATGAAAAGTACAGCATAGGGAATATAGTCAGTAATACTATAGCAGAGTTGTATGATGGCAGATGGTAGGTAACTACACTATCATGATGAACACTGCATAACATATAGTAATGTCAAACCACTATGTTGTACACCTCAAACTAATAATGCTGCATATACAATATACTTAAATAATAAAAATTTTAAAAATTAAGATAAAAAGTCAAGCTTTTGAGTGGAAGAAGCTACTTGCAAACCACATATTCAACAAAGAATAATATCTGGTAACATATAGAGAACTATCAACACTCAACAGTCAGAAAAGGGAATTAGGACAAGGGCAAAAGACACTGAAGAGACATTTCACTGAAGAGAATATATAGACGGTAAATCTTTATATGTGTAAAGATGCTCAATATATATATTTTTTAATATTTTTAATTTATTTCTAGGAGAGAGAGAGCGTGAGTGTGAGGAGGGTCAGAGAGAGGGAGTCACAGACTGAAACAGGCTCCAGGCTCTGAGCTGGCAGTCAGCACAGAGCCCGACGCGGGGCTTGAACCCACGAACCGCGAGATCATGACCTAAGTGAAAGTCGGACGCTTAACCGACTAAGCCACCCAGGCGCCCCAAGATGCTCAATATTTTTTTTTTTTTTTTTTACAAATAGTTTATTGTCAAATTAGTTTCCACATAACACCCAGTGCTCATCCCCACAAGTGCCCTCCTCCATGCCCATCCCCCCCTCCCCCCCACATCCATCAGTCCTCAGTTTTTGTCAGCATTCAAGAGTCTCTCATGGTTTGCCTCTCTCCCTTTCCCCCACCATTTCCCCCCTTCTTCTCCCGATTGGTCCTCTGTTAAGTTCCTCCTAGTCCTCCTATACGTGCACACATATGATATTTGTCCTTCTCTGCCTGACTTATTTCGCTCGATGCTCAATATTTTTAACTGTTCTGGAAACAGAAATTAAAACACAATGAGATATAATCACAGATCTATCAGAATGGCTAAAATAAAAAATTGTAACACAAAATGCTGGCAATGAGGCAGAGAAAACAGGTCACTCAATATTGCTGGTAAAAGTCTAAGATGATCGGTGAGCCTGGGTGGCTTCATTGGTTGAAGGTCTCACTCTTAATTTTGGCTCAGGTTATGATCTCGCAGGTTCATGGGATTGAGCCTCTTGTCGGGCTCTATGCTGACAGCCTGGAGCCTGCTTGAGATTCTCTCTTTCCTTCTCCCTCTGCCCCTTCCCAACCTCCTTAAAAAAAAAAAAAGAACCTAAAATGATATAGCCACCCTGGAAAACAGTTTGGCCATTTCTTAAAAAAACTAAACATGCAACTATTATATACCTCAGCAACTGTTCTGCTGGGTAGTTATCCCAGAGAAATAAAGATTTATAGTCATACAAAAATTTTTACATGAATGTTTATGCAAACTTTGTTTATAATAGCTCAAAACTGGGACAATCCAAATGTCCTTCAACAGGTGAATGGTTAAATAAACTGGGGTACCACAGGATACTACTCAGCAATAAAAATAGAACAAAGCATTGACACATGCAAAGTCTTGAATGAATCTCCACAGAGTTATGCAGCATCAACAAAGCCAATCCCAAAGGCTACATGCTGCCAAATTCCACTTATGTACCATTCTTAAAATGACAGAATTTAGGAATGGACAGAAGTTTAGTGGTTGTCAGTGGTTAAAGGAGGGGCCTGGAGTAGGACAGATGTAAGTGTGGCTATAAATGGGCAGTGAAAGAGATTCCAGTGGTTCCAGATTTTGACTGTATCAATATCAACATTCTTGTGATATTGTAGTACAATTTCAGAAGATGTTACCATTGTGGGGAAACTAGTAGAGGGTATGTGGGGTCTCTGTATTATTTTTACACTACATATGAAACTAAAATTATCTCAAAATAAAGTTTAACTAAAAGGAAACTGATCCACAAGAGAATCAGAATGTTCACAGATAGGAAATGTATTTGAAGAAAGCCATAAGGAAGAAAAGACTATTTCTCAGAGAAGAAAAATAAAGATCATGGAGAGAAAGGTTGTTAATAGCAGATCCAGCTATCCTCAATCTTTCCACTGAGGGATAGGGATAGGATGTTAGGGATTCACACAGTGAAAATATGAATAAACTTCAAAGTTCAGGATTCTGAGCAGGAGGGCACAAAATAGAGTAGACCAAGAGTCACTGGTATTTCTGAACCTTCCAAACTACATGTCAAGGCAAGAATCGATTCTAGGTCTTAGGGAATAAAAGCTCCCAGAGAAACAATAAAAGCAAGATGCCAACCAGCTTCTCCTATTTTTTTCTGTGTAGTAGCCAGCCTCCAAGATAGCTCCCAATGAGTTTTACTTTCCAGTATAGCCTTATGTAGTCCCCTCCCATACTGAATAAGGATGACCAACAGGATATGGGATAAATGACAGTGTTTGACTTTGAAGGTTCAGTAATTAAGGACACTATACCTTCTTTCCTGTTTTCCTTTGGATCAGCTGCCATGTTGTGAGAACACTCAAGCAGTACTGAAGAGGAGTGCCTACTGTGAGGAACTAAAGCCTCCTGTCAGCCATGTAAAAGAGTCATTCTTAGAGGCAGATACTTCAGCCCCAGCCAAGCCTTCAGATGCCTGCAATGGTAGGCAACTTTTTGACTGCAATTTCATGAGAGACTGTGAGCCAAATCCACCAAGCTAAAGTGCTCTTGAGTTCCCAACTCACAGAAACCATAATAAATAATAAATATTTATTGTTGTTTCAAGCCAGTAAGTTTTAAACCATTAGTTATGTTGCAATAAATAACTAATACATTCTACTTTCCATTTCCAGGGCTAGGTGGGTGTAATCAAGGGTAACCACTAGGAGGAAAGCCTTGTCTATTTAGAAGACTAAAAGCAGCTTGAGCCTAAAAGATAGACAAATAGGCCAATGAAAGAGAAGATTTCAGAAACAGACACATACATACTTCATCACTATATTTATGAAAAAGCTGATACTGCAGTGCTATAAAGAAAAGAACTGTCTTTTTAATAAATGGTAATAGGTAACTTGGTAACTATGGAGAAAGAGTCTTTTTATTTTTTAAATGATTGTTTAGTTTTGAAAGAGAGAGTGCACTAGCAGGGGAGGGGCAGAGGGAGAGCAAGAGAGAGTACCAGGCAGGCTCCTCGCTGTCAACGCAGAGCCTGACACAGGGCTTGATCTTACAAACTGTGAGATCATGACCTGAGCAGAAATCAAGAGTAAGATGCTTAACTGACTGAACTACCCAGGTACCCCAAAAGATTCTTAACCCATTTCATGCTATATGTGAAAATTAATTTCAGATCATTAGAAATCCAAATGTGAAAGATACAACATTTTAAAGCATTTAGAGGAAAATGCCTTCATGGCTTTGGGGTAGGCAAATTTCTTGAATGCTCAAAAGTTACTAATAATATAAGAGAAAAAGTGATCAATGTTATTACATTACACTTAGTGTCTGGTCATCAAAAGGCAGCATCAAGAGGAAGAAAAACCAAGTGAGTAAGAGGAGATATTTGCAATACATATATTCACTGAAGACTCATATTCAGAATACATTTTTTTAAAAAGCCCAAATCCTACATATTAGCAGGAGAAAGACCACTTAATAGAAGAATGGGCAAAAGATATGAACGGGCACTACACAAAAGAAGACATCCTTCCAAAAGGCAGTAAGCATGTAAGAAGCTCTTGATTTCATTAGTCATTGAAAATTGCAAATTAATACCACTATACAACCACCAGAATGGTTATAACAACGAAGACTGATGGTAATAAGCACTGGCAAGTATATGGAGAAACTGAAACTCTGCATACCCTAGTAGTAAGAGTTTTAAGTTGGTATAACAACCTTGGGAAACTATGACAGTATCTACTGAAGCTGAATATACACCCCAGGACCCCACAATTCTACTCCTAGATACATCCCTAAATAATAATGTACCTTTATTCACCAAAAATACATGTACAAGTATGTTCAATGCAACACTTTTCAGAATTGCACATATCATGCTTGCCTTTCTGCTCTATTTCAGGTGATTCTTATGTATAGATGGACTACTCTTCCTAGTTTCCTGATTAAATACTTATAAAATGCATCCAGTTTATTCTAGTTTTTTTAAATACTTATTTTTGACAGAGGGAGAGAAAGAGCATGAGCAGGGGAGGGGTAGAGAGAGGGGGACAGAGGATCCGAAGTGGGCTCTGTGCTGACAGCAGAGAGCCTAATGTGGGTCTTGAATTTACAAACCATGAGATCATGATCTGAGCTGAAGTTGGACATTAACCAACTGAGCCACCCAGGCACCCCTAATTTTCAAGTTTAATCAGAGCAAAACTGTTCACATTACTTCTCCCACTAGCCAACATTTTAATGGTTCCCCATCACTTGCATAGCAAACTTCAAATTCTATGGCTTAGTTATTTAATTAAGAATTTTTTGACACTCAGATCAATGGAACAGAATAGAGAACCCAGAAATGGACCCAAAAACGTATGGCCAACTCATCTTTGACAAAGCAGGAAAGAATATTCAATGGAATAAAGACAGTCACTTCAGCAAGTGGTGCTGGGAAAACTGTACAGCGAAATGCAGAAAAATGAACCTGGGCCACTTTCTTACACCACACACAAAGATAAGCTCAAAGTGGATGAAAGACCTAAATGTAAGACAGGAAGCCATCAAAATCCTCAAGGAGAAAGCAGCCAAGAACCTCTTTGACTCAGTTCTGTCTCTGCGAATTGGACTACTTGTATATGTGGAATTGTACAATATTTATCCTTTCATGACTGGCTTATTTCACTTACCATGAGGTCTTCAATGTTAATCCATGTTGTAGAATGTGTCAAAATTTCATTCCCTTTGAAGGCTGAATAATATTCCATTATACATATATGTCACATTTTGCTTATCCATTACATTTGCTGATGGACTCTTGAGTTCTGTGGCTCAGTTTTAGAGCCTTTACAGTTTAGCTCAAACCTACATTCCCATCTCATTTATACTCCTCCATTTATACTGTGACACACACACACACACACACACACACACGCACACACACACACAGTTACTATTCAAACCAAGTTGATTTTTCACTGTTTCCTAAACATACTTTTATACCTTAACAATTTCTACCTCTCAATTTCCCTCTGTCTGAAAAGCTGCCCAATTTTCCTTCCTTTCTAAATTGTCCACAATTTGTCTTATATTTGAATGCTATCCTTTAATGTTACCATTTTGGTCATCATTCAAGGTTCCAACTCTGGAGCTCTTTCAGAACAGAGGGTCTTATCTTCCCCTTCCCCAGAACCTCACACAGAGCCTTCCTTCAGTGTATGGGTGTCCTTATTCACTGACCTAAGTGAACTTGCTAAATTACATTAAAACACAAGTATACATACTTATATGCTTAAACATCTCATCATGAATTTTTTCTTGTTTTCAATAATAAACTTTATTAGGTCACTTAAATATGGTTGGGGCATGGAGACAGAAAAGGAGAAAGAGAAATATGAATGAATATGGACAATGAAGAAGATAGGGTATGATATATAGTTTTGGGAAGGAAAGAGAAATGGACATTTCTTCTAGAGTACACAATATGACCAAGGCCTGGGTATGGGAACAGACAAGACAAGTTCAGGAAGTATGGAATAGTCAAATCTTTTAAGTGCAGAAAAGGAGAAAAAGAAGAGTTTAGTGGTCCTGGAAAGCCTTGAACACCACCCTAAAAAATTCTTTCCTTTCTTGGTACTGGGGAGCCAAAGAAGAGTACAGATCAGCAGAAAAGTAACTGTGGCTGTGCTGTTATCTGGTAGAATGATGATGACAAACCATAAAAAGGAAAAATGAGAGGCAGAAAAAACTATTTAGAAACTGTTACAGTAATCTGCAATCCTGAAAGAAAATGGCAAGGAGACAGAAAGGGAAAGGCAATGTAAGTCCCTTTATTCAACAATGGGGCTTAAAGAAGTATAGGGTATAGGGGCCTATTCTCAGGAAAGTTAGAACCTTTCATTTATGTCTGTGATTAAGACAACACTACCATCTTCTCTGATGAAACACAAGTGACTGTTTTCCTTTTGTGCCCAAATCCAGTAAAACAAAACAAAACCAAACCATTTCACAAGCATTGAGACCACAGACACGTACTATGGGTGCACATGATCTGGAAATTGCATCACTCCCACTGTTGAGAGCATTGCATGTCCCACGTGAACCTCTCTTCTTTATGTTAGATTCCAAGGTAGCATGTAGAATGAGCACATGACTTCTTCCTGTTGCTCTCGGCACCTAGAACGCTTACTTGGGGGAGGGGGCAGGTTAGCTCTACACTGGCCATATTGCATAGGATGTTGTATTCAGTTCTGGCAGTGGTGATGGGACTTGAAATCGTATAGTACTAGGATTCACTGAGCTTCTTCCTGGAGTCATGGTTGTAGTATTCTAAGATATAAGGGGGTGACATGTGGAAAAGCAATTCAATTTATTTTGGGTGATCCCACACTCTACAGTTAACTACTGCCAACAGGCGCATGCTATAGAAAAGCAGATTTTGGTTCAGTTTAAGTAAGAATTTTCTGAAAGAGTGGTCCAAAGCAGGCCCCTTGGAAACTGGGGAACTACTCAGCACTGGAGATACTGAAGATGAGATGGCCCAGGCCAGGGGTCAGCCAACTTGTTCTGTAAAGGGCAGAGAGTAATTCTTTCAGGCTTTGCAAGCCATATAATCTGTCACAACTACTCAAATCCATAGTGGCAGGGAAGAAGCCATGGACAATTTGTAAGCAAACAAGAATGGCTGTATTCCAATAAACTATGCAGAAAAGGGGGTACTGGGCAAGATTTTTTTTTGCCAACCCCCAGCTTAGGCTAAGGGTGGGAAGGGAGACTGAAAGGGAGCTCAAGCAGTAGATCGGTAGAGAGACAAGTGACTAAGGTCACTTTTGAGAGTCATATGTATTTATAACCAAGAAAATCTAATTTTGTAACACCTCATTCAATCAGATTATTTAGATTCTTAAAACACAGGGATGTATGCTTCTAAATAACCAATTACTGAGGCACCTGAATGGCTCAGTCAGTTGAGCGTCCGTCCGACTTCAGCTCAGGTCATGATCTCACGGTTCATGGGTTTGAGCCCCAGATCAGGCTCTGTGCTGACAACTCAGAGCCTGAAGCCTGCTTTGGATTCTGTCTCTTCCTCTCTCTCTGCCCCTCCCCTGTTCCCACTCTGTCTCTGTCTCTCAAAAAATAAATGAAAATGTTAAAAAAATAACCAACTATTAACTAGAACCCCCCTGTATTTTCAGCTTTAACAGCTGAAAATGTTTCCAAAACTCCAGAATCTTCTGCCTTGCCTTAGGTATCATACCAAAGATAACAGAATTGTTTTTGATGACTAAGGACTTCTTGAGCTTCATATCATCTTTTTAGATACCCGATCTCACAAGCCTTCTGGTGAAAACTGTAGAAAGGTCAAGACACTTCTTGGAAGAGGATTTTGTGTAACTCCGAGAAATGGGTGTGTCCTTTGAACTTCCCTCTTTCTGATGAGGGTAAAGCCCAAAACTGCTACCAAACCAGGAGAATCCTGTCAAGTGAGAATTATAGTTAGTTATAATATAACCTCAGAATCTGAGGTTCCTAGATGATATCAACTGACTGAACTTATTAGTCAGGGATACTAAAAACATATATTTCCATCTTCAAAAAGTTCTTGGCTTTCTATGTAAAAAATTTCACCAACATCACAAATGTGTGCACACACCCCCACACCCCCACTCTCATTCACCTTTCTCTTAGTGAAACTCCCAGCTCAAATGATCACAGACATAGAATAATTTGATTAGACTTGTGAGTATGCGAAGCATAACTATATCCCCCTATACTGCAGCATGAAGTACATCAGGTCAATCTTCTGTCCCAGAACAGTTAAGAACAAACAGTAAGAGAGTCCAGTGGATCATGCAATGGTCAGATTTCTGGAGGAACACTTCCTGAGTGAGGAAGGGCTTCTTGCTCTTCTTCCGCTAAGAATCCTTCAACTACTCTAGACCATAGTGACTTTACACTGAGAGAAGAAAAAAAAATGCCACTTGCTGAGCTCTTCCTACATATCATGTGTTTTCTATCCATTATCACATTTAATCCAAACCAACATGGCCAAGGCAAATACAATCCCCTTTTTGCAGATGAGAAAAATGAGTTTTATCGAATTTAAACAATTGGCGGCGATCACTGCCCCAGATCTCGCTGTGGGTCAGAGCTAGAGTCCAGAAAGAAATTGAGAAGCTAATATAGATAAATTGGTGACTACACTGAGACACTGACCAGAGTGTCTATGAAAGGTGAAGTTCAAAGTTGGTGATAGCTATAGTGGGATTAGAATCCAAGTCTCAGCTCCTAGTCCATAATTATTTCCACTTTTCAAATCCAAATCCCCTAGGAGAGGGAAGCAAAATGAAAATTAAATATTCGTTTATCTGAGTAATAAAGTTTCTCTCTGACTCCAATGAACCTTATTTGTTCCTGGGGAACAGAATAAACCTTATCTTATCACAAGACTGTTACATTCTGAGGTCAGGGAGCTTTTGTATCTTCAGCATTTAGCAAAGTACTTGGTACATAGTATGTACTTTATAATTCTTCAATGCAAAGTATATGGGGAAAAAAAGAATATTTGTTTGTCTTTGGTAAAAAAACAAACAAAACCTTTTTGTCAGATGACCTGCTAATGTAACACTTCCAGGATTCTAACCATTTCTATCCTGGGAGAGATGGCACACAGACATCATAAACACAAAAAATCACTTTTATGTGATCTTTTATGTGAAACCGACTCCAACCCTAGGCTTCAGGGGGTAGATCATGGGGCCCTTGGTTCAGCGATGGGCACATGATTGAAGCCAGCCTGAACAGTCATTAAGATTCAACTCAAGGACTCCAGTCCGTCTTATTCAACGTGGGCTCTCTCTTTCACTGAACAGAAAGTTGTAATGATAGGAATCTGAAGTTGTAGGGATCACCACTTCGAGTCTGAGAACAGCTAACCTGGAGCGTGTCAAGTTAGAAAGATGGATCCTAGGTGAAATGAGAGTCCTAAATCAAGCTGATCTTGAGTCCAGGTTTCCCCCCTTTTAGGCTTAGGTGACTTTTCTCACTAAAAGGAATTTGGGTCACTATCTAGTCAACACAGGCTTTAAGTGTGCATCCTATACTGAGACCCAGAACAGTCTGTTACAACAAGAGTAACTCAGGGGTCCTTCCCACATGCTCTTATCATATTCATTATTCAATCCGTTTTCAGTTTCCTTTGCTTTCAATTTCTTTTCCATTCCGTTTTAGTCCCTTTCCTCCTTCTAGTCACTCAATCAACATTTATGTGGCAGATCACTGCCAGGTCCTTCAGGACAGTACACAGGTAGCTCGGTACTCTGCGGTCAGGACTCTGCTGGTGGTTGTGAGTGGAGAACCACTCTGCCCAGGAGGAGTCAGGGAAAGCTGCGGATATACTGATAAAGACTCCTTATTTAAAACATATTGCTGATTTATTAACAATGAATTCAGCCAACAGCACCGTAACTGAAGTCTGAATGAAGCTTGTAAATAGGCGTGTTTTCTCCATAAGGCACAGCACAATTTTCCTGAGCTTCAGAACACTAGAGAGCACTTCAGCACTATGCTTGGGGGCCTTTTTAAACAGCAAAACCACCAGTGAAAAGAACAAAAATCTGACAAGCATGGCATTAAACAGATGGAGAAAAAAGCAAGAGAGCTGAAGCAAGAAGGCAGAGTGCCACTCTGTGTCACCTCTACTGGGGATGTGTGAGGGGGGCACTGAAACTTTTCAGTGCTCTGTACATGGGCACGTCTGTGCCTGATTATGAAAGACAACACTGTAAGTTTTGCTTTAGGGGTTACAAATCAATTTTAGCAAGCAGGTGAATTAGCAAATCCAGAATCTGAAATCTGTGATTAGGAGGAATGACTATATATGGAAAGGCTTGGGGTGTTCAAATAATAAGTAATAAAGCTAAGTTTAGTAAGAGTGTACAGGTCAATCATTCTTTTTTAAAAATGTTTTTATTTATTTCTGAGAGAGAGAGAGAGAGAGAGAGAGAGAGAAACACCGTGAGCAGGGGAGGGACAGAGAGAGAGGGAGACATAGACTCCAAAGCAGCTCTAGGCTCTGAGCTAGCTGTCAGCACAGAGCCCAACAAGGGGCTCGAACCCATGAACCATGAGATCATGACCTGAGCCGAAGCTGGACGCTTAACCGACTGAGCCACCCAGGCGCACCAGGTCAATCCTTCAATCCTTCTTGATATCAAATGTTAATGTAAAATTTAGAATTTGAGAACTCCCCCATAGAACAATGATTTTATAGTATTTATTAGCTAATAGATAAAAACTGTGAATTCATTAACTCAATTATTGTATTAATTATATTGGCTACATATTTTAAAAGTATGGGTACTTGTAAATTCAGAGGGTAAAGATATTTGGTGTAAGTACGTATTCATGTTTTCAAGGTCCCAGGCCACCATGTGAAAACTACCGTCCTGTAATCAGGTGAGGAGGCTGCCTAGGCATAGATGAAAGCATGTGCAAAGGCCCTGAGAAGAAATAAAGTTTGGCTCAAGAAAGGAACTGACAGGAGGTCACGGCTGGAGCATAATGAGCAGAGCAGAGAATAGCAAAAGAGGGCAAGGCAGTGATAGATGATGTTGCGCCTTATAGGTCATTTAATGAAGTTTAGATATTTATCTTAAATAGAAGATCCCTCATCAGGGATATAATTAAATATTTGATATATCAGCAATTGAAGAAACAAGCTTGAGAACAATGTAGTATGATCCTATTTATGAACTCATATGTATGCACATCACCACATATATATGTTTATGTACAGTATACATACACACACACACACACAAACACACACACACACTCTCTTGCATTTTACAAACATTTAGAAAAGTATTCCAAACTGGTACCAGTGGTTCCCTGTGGAAGAGAGGGGAAGAGAAGTATATAAGAGAAATAAGGAAACTTTCACATTTTGGGGTATATGGGTAGCTCAGTCAGATAAGCGTCCAGCTCTAGACTCCGGCTTGGGTCATCATCTCACAGTTTGTGAGCTGGAGCCCCACATCAGGCTCTGCACTGACAGTGTGGAGCATGTTTGGGATTCTTGTCCTCCCGCTCTCTCTGCCCTTCCACTGCTAGTGCATTCTGTCTCTCTCTCTCTCAAAATAAATCAACATTTCTTTTAAAAAGGGAACTTTCACATTTTAAACTACATACTTATGTGTACTTCAATAAATAGAACATGAGACCATTGCATGGTTCTACATTTTTTCTTTCATATTTACATTTCTTAGTTTGTGGCAAAAGGAGTGAAGAGGGCAAAGAGCATGCGTAGGAAGGCCAAACAGACAGCCGCTCAAGAAATAATGGCTATCTGGACCAGGGCAGTGGCAAAGGACATATATATCCAAGATATACTTCAGAGGCTGAGATGACTAACCTTGGCAATAGACTGAATATGGGAGATATGGGAGAAGGAAGTGTCCTAGTTGGGTTGTGTCATAGCTGATGGTGAGAACCACAGCCACCTCTCTCTGACAAGCCTATCACAGTGCCTTATGGCCATTCTTTGCCACCAACACATCAAAAACAAAGGATTAAAATGAATTTGACATGTGTGTGAGAGAGAGGGTCACATCTGGGAAACCACAGAGCCTCATATGAGTGATTACACTGACTAAACTGTATGAGATTGATTGCCCAAAGACCAGGTCAATGTTTCTGTAGAGGACTCAGGGAATCCATTAGTGGAATTACCTCTTCCATTGACAAAACAACAAATGAGCTGTTGCCAACCCTTTGTGTTATGGAGAAACAAAGGTCATTCCATTGAGGAATCTCCCTCTCATGTCCTTGAATGCTCTAAGTTGTATTTAAAGCTCTGAATTAAGCAAAGGTTCCTAGGAAAAAACCAGGGCAAAGTTGGAGGAAGGATAGACAAATGATGCCCATCAATATAGCTACACTGTTCCCTTTCCTCTAGGACAAAGGCTTCTCTCACCAGGGTCCTCCACTTCCAGTAATGGGAGAGGAGAAGACTCCTGGGCTTTGGCATCCCTGAAGACTGCATTTCATACTTTTGTAAACACATACCTGACTGTGTGACTTCCTTGCTTCAACAGAGGTACTCAAAACCTCGGTGGGTATAAGAATTTCGAAGGCACACATTAAAATGCAGATATCCCCAGGTACCAGGACTGATAGAGATTAGACTCACTTGGCCTGAAGTCGGGTCCACGGTCACAAACCCCAAATATCTCCACTATAGAATATCCAAGAATCCCATTTGGAGAAACACTGAACTACATTATTAAAGGTGGCTGATGAAATGTGGTTACAATTTAGTGAGCTGCATTGAAAGAGTAACGGGGTCAGAGCACCTGGGTGGTTCAGTCAGTTAAGCGTCCTGACTTCAGCTCAGGTCATGATCTCACGGTTTGTGAATTTGAACCCCACGTCCAGCTCTGTGCTGACAGCTCAGAGCCTGGAGCCTGCTTCGGATTCTGTGTCTCCTTCTTTCTCTGCCCCTCCCCTGCTCATGCCCTGCTTGCTCTCTCTCAAAAATAAACAAACATTTTTAAAAATTGTTTAAAAAAGGAAAGAATAACTGGGTCATGGAGATCAGGGCGGTACTTTTAGCTCTCTCTCTGGTCTGTTAACTGGGCATGTGAACCCAGGTGGAGGAGAACACTACTGTCTGGTCCAGAGTCCTCATTCATAAAGTGTAAGGTTCTATTTGTGGATCTCCAGCTTCCCTTCAATTTTTGACATTTTAAGCCACAGGAAAAGAAAAAGGGTTGGTAATGTTAGGCAGGGCTTCTTACTCCACTGTACTAGACTGAATCTCCCTAAAGTGCTTAGATTGTAGATACATGTGAGCAAAGGCACAAAATCCAGTGCTTTCTGGAATTCGCTGGTCATGAGCAAATATTCTGAAAAGCTACTTCTAAGGTACAGGATGAACTGGGCATGGAGCTCTTCCGGAGCCTGGCTTCTCTTCCATAATCATACACTCAATATAAATGCAGGAAATTAATTCAAAGGATGGAAGGAGAAACTGAACCTAATTCCAAAGATTAACTCAGGTGATCAAATAAATGCCTTGCCTGCCTCCTGGGAGCTCTCATTTACATCAATCCAGCTGCATGAAGTAGGTGTATCTGAAACACATAACCCTACAAAGACAATTCCATAGGCTCCAAATGATCTCTTTTAAATGGTTTCTTTTACTTTGTAAGTCTTTATACAGCATTAGAAGAATGACCTCTGAACTAATGCCTCCTCACTCCCCCCCCTTTTCAAGTTTATTTATTTTGAGAGAGACAGAGGCAGCATGAGCAGGGAAGGAGCAGAGAGACAGAGACAAGAGATGAGAGAGTGAGAGAGAAGAGAGAGAAGAGAGAGAAGAGAGAGAAGAGAGGGAGAGAGAAAGAGAAGCCTAAGCAGGCTCCACACTGTCAGTGCCGAGCCCGATATGGGGCTCGAACCCATGAAACCGTGAGATCATGACCTGAGCTGAAACCAAGAGTCAGATGCTTAACCAAGTGATCCACCAGATGCCCCTTTCCCCCTTGTTTTTTAAAAGTCAATATTATAGTGGCATATATGATAAATTTTATGTACAGTAAAATTCATTCATTTTAAGAGTTCAGGTATATGAGCTTCGACAAATGTGCATACCATATAACCACCATCACAATCAAGAAAGAACAGTTCCAACACCCTAAAGGGATCCCTTGTGCTGTTTCCAAGGTTAATTTCTACTCTCCATCTTGGTCCCAGGCAACCACTGATCTACTTTCTATCACTATAAATTAGATCTGTCTTTCCAAGAGTATAACAGAAATGTAATCTTATAGCATATATACTTTTTTTTAAATGTTTTTATTTATTTCTAGGAGAGAAAGAGAGAGAGACAGCGTGAGCAGGGGAGGGTCAGCGAGAGAGGGAGTCACAGACTCTGAAACAGGCTCCAGGCTCTGAGCTGGCAGTCAGCACAGAGCCCGACGCGGGGCTTGAACCCACAAACAGCGAGATCATGACCTAAGTGAAAGTCGGACGCTTAACCGACTAAGACACCCAGGTGCCCCAGCATATATACTTTCATGGCTGGCTTCCTACATGCAACATAAAGTTTTATGATTCACCCATATCACTGCATGCATCAGTAGTTTTTTAATTGTTGGTAGTATACCATTTTATGAAGGTACCATAATTTCTTTATCCATTCACCTATCGATGGACAATAAAGTTGTTTCCAGTTTGGGGCTATTACGAATAAAGCATCCATGAAAATTCATGCTCATGTCTTTTTGTGAACATGTTTTAATTTCTGTTAGGTAAATACCCCTAAGTGAAATGGCTGCATCACATGGCAAGTATATACCTGATATTATAAGAAACTGCCACACTGCTTTCCAAAGTGGTTGCCAATTTTTGTGTTCCCAACAGCAATTTATGAGAATTCCAGCTTCTCCAAAAACACTTAGCCATTATAACTAATCTAGTGGGTGTGCAGTAGTGTCTCACTGTGTTTTTCATTTGCATTTTCCTGATGACTAAGCATGTTGAGCAATTTTCCATGTGCTTATTGGTCGCTGATCTGTTTTTGTGATGTGTCTGTTCAAATCTTTTGCCCATTTTTAAATTGAGGTTTGTTTGTTTGTTTTTGCTTCATTACTGAGTAGTAAGAGTTCTTTATATATTTCTGGGTATAGTCCTTTGTCAGTTATCTGTACTGAGAATATTTCTCCTAGTCTATGGCTTGCTTTTTCATTCTTTTAAAATGGTTAGCTCTAACTTTTTTCTTATATTTCTTATCTAAAAAATTCCCTATATCCTAAGGTGAAAAGAGTTTCTGCTTTGTTTTCTCCTGGAATTTTTATAATTTTAGTTTTAGGTTTAGGTCTATGATCTGCCTTGGTGCAAACTGTGAGGTAAGGATCATGGTCCATGGTTTTAATATGGATATTCAGCTGTTTTAGCAGTGCTTGGAAAGGAAATATCCTCTCCCTCTGAGACTGCCTTGGTCTTTTTGTTGCAAATCAATGACTAAATTTATGTAGGCCTATTTCTGGATTCTCTATTATGTTCAATTTATCTCTCTATATGCTTATGCCAATACCATACTGCCTCCCTTACCGCAGTTTTATAATAAGTCTTGAAATCAGGTAATGTGTGACTCCTCCAATTTCACTCTTTTTCAAAATTGTTTTGGCTATTCTAGTTCCTTTGCATTTCCATACAAATTTTAGGATCAGCTTGTCAATATCTATCCTAAAAAAAAGCAAACCTCCAAAGTCCTGGGATTTTTAAAAAATATCATTTATTGTCAAATTGGTGCTCATCCTAACAAGTGTAAAGTGCTGGGATTTCAACTGGGATTGCATTAAATCTAGAGATCAATTTGGAAAGAAACGACATGGTATCACTTCTTCCTTAAATCTTAGACAGAATTTATCAGAGAAGGCATCATGCTTGGAGTTTTCTTTGTGGGAGGTTTTTAAATAGAATTTAAGTAATTTAATAGATATAAGGGCTATTTGGATTTTTACTTTCCTCATTGTCAGCTTCATATTTCATAGAATTTGTTAACTGCACATAAGTTATCAAATTTACTCAGGTAAAGTTGCTCATAATATTCTCATATTACCCTTTTCAAAAAGCTGACATACAATTCACATGGCATAAATGTATCCTTTTAATGTATATAGTTCAATAATGTTTTCAGTATATTCACAAGCTTGTACAACTATCACTACTACCTAATTCCAGAACATTTTCATCACCCCCAAAAGAAATCCTGTATCCCTTAGCAATTACTATGCATTCTCCCTCCCTTCCCAGACCCTGCAACTACTAATCTTATCTTTTAGTATTTGCAAAATAAATAGTGACGGCTGTTCCATTTTTCATGTGCTCTCTTTCTACAGATATCGAGTCCTAATGCATGAATCTAAAGAGTTGAAATCCCATCACAATCTGGGATTCTGGAAGAGAGAATTTTCCTGGTCTCTTAACTAGGCTCTTTATCACCTAGCAGCGCTTTGAACCAGTTAGAGTGTGCCCAAATTACTGAAAGGTTTTGATTACTTCAACCCTAAAAAAAGCAGCCTGAGAATTAAATGTGTATGTATAATATACACTGGCCTATAATATACACTGGCCTACAGCACAAATTTCCAACTAATCTCTGGAACCTCTTTCATTTGACCCAAACTGCTTCCTGTAACTGCTTCTACACCATTCTCTCTCTCTATTCTTATTCTTGTTTCCACAAATATCCTAGACTCCACAAATCTCCTATCATAGCAGGAGGAATAATCTACTTTACCTCGAAGCTGTGTAGTTGGTGCCTTTGAGATGTTCCTGCCAAATACTACTAATCCTTTAAGATTCTACTCAAAAGCATTTGGGGGAACTCTATGGAAAGGCAGGGACCATGCCTACCTTCCCCTTCACAAAGCAAGACCTCAACTGAATGCTGGCCAGTACTGACTATTAGAGTATGCATTTCTTTTCTGTATTTTCATAATTGTCTTATGAAAAGGCAAGAAAAGGATTATCATCATCACTTTGTAGATCAAGGAACATTCATCCAGAAAATCATAATGATCTACTAACCTCATGAACGGAAGTTCCATACAGACCTGAAACAAGAACCCAAGTCTCCTTTCTATCATGTCATGTATCACTATACCAGTATTTTTCTTTTTAAAGATAGGACCCAAAAGTCTTTTATTTTTTAATTTGGGGAATTTTTTTTTCAGCTTTATTGAGGTATAAATGACATAAACATGGTAAAATATTCAAAGTGTACATCGTGGTGATTTGATATATGTATACAACCTATCTCTTAAATTCCCCAAATTTCCTAGTAGTGGTCTACAACAACTTATATTTACTTTAGACAGATACCTATTGGAGTACCAGGGTTGAAGATAGGAATGAATCCTGAATGTGGAACAGAGGACCTGATGAGAACAGGAAGTGGCACACTAGGGCTCTGGGTGTCCCAAACCCTGCTTTATTTATTTATTTATTTGAAAAAAAATTTTTTTAATTTCTAGGAGAGAGAGAGAGAGAGACAGTGTGAGCAGGGGAGGGTCAGAGAGAGAGGGAGTCACAGACTGAAACAGGCTCCAGGCCCTGAGCTGGCAGTCAGCACAGAGCCCGACGCGGGGCTCGAACCCATGAACTGCGAGATCATGACCTAAGCGAAAGTCAGACGCTTAACCGACTAAGCCACCCAGGCACCCCCAAAGCCTGCTTTAGAACTGTACACCTAATGGCAGTCCCTTCTCTGATTCACAGTTGTCTCTGTGGAGTTAGGTACTGACCACTTCAGAAAAGAGAAGAGCCAGGACCTTTTCTCTTAAAAAGTAAAAACCACCTAATCCTTTCATTTCTAGGCAACCTCCCCACCTTCATCTGAGTGAATAGCAGAGCTGAATAATACATACCAGAGTACGGACTCAGTTTGTAGATAATTTTTCCATCTTGAGGCACCCTGACCCTGTGACATGGTACCCTCTGGGGTTCAAGATACTTCTCTAAGGCTCAATTTCTTCCATGAATTCAGAGCAAAAGTTCACAGATTCCAGTTGGGGAGCTATGGCTGCCTCAAGGAAAAGTCCAGGATCTCCCAGGCTCAACCCTGGTGACTTTCTGAATAAAACTCAATGACTGAAACAAACCACTTCCAACCTTAACCCTTATCTGAGCAAAAAATGTTACACTGCAACAGACAAAAATACAAAATCAACTCCAGCAGTTTAATATCTAGATATTAATATCTAGATACGCCTATATTAAATTTATACCTGTTCACCATGCCTGACTTATACTTAGAAATCTGGTACTTGTTCTAACTTTTGTTAGAAACTTCGACTTTATTGTACTGTATCCTAAACTGAAATGAACTTTCCAGAAACCAGAATATAACATGATTTCTTAATATGCATTAATCATAATCAATCCCAACCAAATCCAAACCTATATACTTCCTAAAACTATCAATGTACAGCAATTAAAACAGAAAATTTCTCTGAAAGGATTACAAGTAGAGATTTCATGTGTAAGCATTTCTTGGTTAATGGCTGCAAGCTTCGTTTTGAATATTATTTATGTTATTTTAGATACACAAGTGTTTTGTAAGCTTCTTGAAAAAACAAGACAGAAAAGATGCATGGTAATGCATGAAGCTGTATGGTTCCAATTCCAGATATCACTTATAGCTGTGTGACCTTAATGAGTCACTTAACATCTGTGAGCCTTGGTTTCCTTATCTGTAAAATGGAATGAATTCCAGGTACCTCACATGGTTATAGAGCAGAAAAAAATAGGGCAAGATATATGTGTTTAAAAAAAGGGTTATGTACAAATATAAACTTTATCGTCTCATTGTTTTGGTCATGTGCCTGTAAACACCCCGGTTATTGGGGCATAATTTAGTGCAAAGAGACCACAGTGGGTAGCTAAAAATACTGCCTGATATCTATGTAAAACAGGGTCAATAAAACCACACACTCAAAGGAAAGCTAGGTATGGAACCCATATATAAACTCTTAACTTTGAAAAAAAAATTAACTTTCCAATACACCACAGCCTCCCACATGCACCTCCAGTCCTGAGGAATCAGAACATTTTGGAGGGGAATGGATTCCACATTATGGAATAAAAAAAATAAGATAGGTACGAATGTGCTGTTTATTCAATAATAAAAGCAAGAGCTGCTTTAAAATGTACAGAGAACACAACATTAATGACTCCTGAAAATCAGGACTAGATTTAAAGGAATTCCCAATGTCCACGTTGTAACCTTTTAAAAATAACTTGACCCTGTGAAAACATGAGTTCATGGTATTTCAAGGAATAAAGTGTACAAAGTTTTTTAATATAGAAGGCAAGAAGTAAATAAAATATAAAAGGTGACTATAATAGGATTTGATATTTTTGTTGATTTTAAAGAGAAGGGAGTGAATACATTAGCAATTTCCTCTCTTCTATTAAGCAATATATGTGATATAAAGCATAGATGCATATCTGTTTCTATCTGCATAAGAAAAGAAAGAAGCAATGTAGGGAACTATGAGTAAGTAAGAAGTACAAGAAAAAGTAGAAATTAGACAAACAACAGGAAGGACTGGTCAGCATTGGTGGACACACAGATCACTAACAAAAGGGGGAAGGGACCTAACAGTTAAGAAGCATTGGTGGTCATGTACACGGACCAAGGGAAATGAGGGTGGAATAGTACATTCCAAGAGAGTACTTCAGCTTGCAGAGGACAGCTGGTTCCAAGAACTCCTATTCTCTCATTGTCTAGCAATGCTTCTCAAACTTTCACATGCATCAGGAAGAAAAAAAAAAAAAAAGAAAGAAAATACACACCACGGTTACCTAGAGGACATGTTAAAATGCAGATTTCTGGACCCTATTCCCAGAGTTTCTGATTTAGAAGGTCTGGAGTGGGGGGTCTGATAAGTGGCATTTCTAAAACCTCTCCAGAAGATGCTGATATTGCTGGTCCTGGAACCATACTTTGAAAACCACTGCCCTACATGCATCACTAATTATAATGACATCATATTGAGGGATACATAAGTTCTGAATAATGTTAATATTCAGGTCACTACATCATAATGACTAGATAGTATTTTATAACTCTGGCCATGCAAGAAACTAAAACATTCCTCATTTCAAGGAATACATATTAAAATATAAGAAAGTAAAACCAGGGTGTCTGGGTGGCTCAGTCAGTTAAATGTCTGAGTCCTGGTTTCAGCTCAGGTCATGATCTCAAGGTTCGCGAGTTTGAGCGCAGAGCCTGTTTGGGATTCTCTGTCTCTGTCTCTGTCTCTTTCTCTTTCTCTCAAATAAAGAAATAAACATGAAAAAAAGTAAAACCTATTTGAAAGTCATTAACTAAAGTTGTATTAATGGAACTGAAGTTCATCTAGAAAAAGGAAGCTGAGCCTCATAAACAGTGGCTGGTCTACAACACTGAGAAAGAAACCAAGCCATGTGTCCCAGCCAACAATCAATCAGTCTATCACTGTACACCAGGACTTTGTCAATTTGAAAAGGTATTCCTTTTACTTTTCATTCTGGTTAGGTTATTTTCTTTCTTTTTTTAAGTTAATTTATTTGCTTTTGAGAGAGAGACAGAGAGAGTGAGCAGAGGAGGGGGAGAGAGAGAATCCGAAGTGGCTCCACACTGTCAGCACAGAGCCCGATGTGGGTTGAACTCACAAACCGTGAGGTCATGACCTGAGCCAAAACCAACGATCAGATGCTTAACCGATTGAGCCACCCAGGAGCCCCTGATTAGGTTATATTCTTGCTATTTCTCTGGGAAAGGTTATTTCCCTGGGAAACTTAAAATTATAACTTAAGTCTTGGGAAGATATCAAAATAAGTATAGTGATGCCAGAGAAGAGAATGCAAATAAGTACAAAAATAATGAATAAATTAATTAAACTCAAGGTGTTGGTATTTCAAGCATAAATATACCACTGAGATTTGTGATCAGGGCACCTGGTTGGCTTAGCAGGTTAAGCGTTCAACTCTTAGTTTTGGGTCGGGTCATGATCTCATGATTTTGTGAGTTTGAGCCCCACGTTAGGCTCTGCACTGGCAGTGTGGAGCCTGCTTGGGATTCTCTGTCCCTCTCTCTCTGCCCCTTCCCTGCTTGTGCTGTCCATGTCTTTCAAATTAATAAACTAAAAAAAGAGAGTTGTGATCAATGTATTTGTATATGTCTTATCTACAATTTAAGGTTTTTGAAGTATTCAAGAGAAACAGCCAAATTAAACTTCTAACTGCAGTTATGTTAAGAAAATTTAAACAAATGTAACTAATGTAAAAATGTACAAAACAATTTCAGAATTTTCAGTTTTGAAGTTAAACATGATACAAACTACATATAGGTGATAGTATTTCTCTTTAGGCACAAAAGCCTGCTGGAAGCTCCAAGTACCTGATAGATGGCTCATATCAGCCAGAAATTTGACCATTAGGAAAGGTTTCAAAAGATGCTCCTGAGTAGAGAGTTTACAATATCCTATACTGCTGATTTAAAGATGGAATGGTGGCACACTAAAAAAATTCAACTGCAGGACTGAACATCACTATGCAAACTTGGGAAGAAAGTAACATTCATTGAGCATTTACATAGCACCAATCCAATCTCAGCACCTGGCTCACTCTACATGCTCAATAAACATGATCTAGTATCCTAAGTCAGACATATTATGTTAAAGAGGAGGAGGGCATAACAAATTATGGAACATCGGAAAGAGAATGATTTATTGTACCTTGAGAAGGGAGTCACAGAATATGCTAGGAGGAGAGAGTAGGGAGAAATTCCAGATTTTAAGCACACAGAGGCACGGAAATATATGGCATCTTCTGGGAATGGCAAGTTCTCTGTGTGATTAAAAGAAATGATGTGGGGGTGGGGTGGGGAGGTCATAGCAAATGAGGCTGGGGAGGCAGGTTAGGATCTTATCGCAGAAAGCCTTAAAGCTGCCATACCAAGTAGCATGGACTTACCACCTAAGTGGCTGCAAGAAACAGGATAAGATAAGGGTTTAAAAAAAACCCATAACTGAGCTACACACTACAACATGAAAGAATCTTAAAGTTGAGAGAAGGAAGCAAGACTGAAAATGTGACTTCATTTATATAAAGTTCAAAAACAGACAAAATTGGGGCACCTGGGTGGCTCAGCCAGCTAAGACTCGATTTCGGCTCAGGTCATGATCTCACAGTTTGGGATTCTCTCTCTCTCTCTCTCTCTCTCTCTCTCTCTCTGTGTGTGTGTGTGTGTGTGTGTGTGTGTGTGTGTGTGTCTCCCTCTCTCTGCCCCTCCTCTGCTCTCCCTTTCTCTCAAAATAAATAAATAAAATTTCAAAACTAACACTATTGCTTAGGGATACACATACTCATGGTAAAACTAGAAACAAAAGCACAGAAGTTGCTATACTTGGGTGGGGGAGAGGGCAGGAGGTAAGAATAATATGATTATGAAGAGAAATTACAGGGGTTTCTGAGGTGCTGTCAATTTTTTTTGACCTGAGTGGCAGTAATACTAGAAGTTGCATTACTGTAATGTATGTTTTACACAGTTTTATATGTGTATACTACAATAAAATGTTGCAGAAGTGTCCTTAAAGGATGACGAGTGTAGGCAGAATCTAGAGACAGGAAAAGAGAGTGAGGCGGTCACAAAAGTACAGGGAAGGGAAGAGAGTTTGAGTGGGGTCCTTGGTAACAGGAACAGACAGAGAAAACGGGGATTAAGAATGACTTAGAAGTTAGGTCCTAGAGACCCATTAGAAATGGAAACAAAGGGAAAGGCAAGTGTCAAAACTGACTGTAAGATGTTTTATGTTACAAGCTTGAGAAACTGGGTGATAGGTGGGGGAGATACTAAGAAGAGCAGACTCATGCATTTTAAAAAATTAAGATCTGATTCACACACCATAAAGTTGGCTCTTTAGAGTGGCTTTTTCAGAGGCTTTTAGTATATTCAGAAGGTTGTTCAACCATCATCACCACCTAATTCCACCCTACTTATCTTCCACCCGAAAGAAACCCTATACTCACTAACAGCTAACTCCTCATTCCTTACCTACTGCTCCCCAGCCCGTGTGATTAAAACCTGTCTTGACTGAGTAACAGTGACATTCAACTGGTCCCAGGATCCCAGTCCCTGAGGAGATCCTATTTCAGAGCCTTAAATTGCCTCTCCACAAAGACAGCAGTTCTGTAGAGGCTGAAAACCTTTTCTCAAAATGTAGAGAGGAATATTCCCAATCCCTGGATAGGGACTTAAGTCAACAAGAATCAAGGTGGCATAAATAGGTGTCTGGTGAGAGTGGCTTTCAACCAGTAGCAGAACTGCCCACTCTCCAAGGGTTTGGAAATGTGTGTGTGCTTATAGTGCCTGGGGACCACTATAGGCATTTTAAGATAGGGGACAGGATACTAACCTCAAATAGTACATGGAAAGTTCTGTATAACAAATAATTGTCCCACCCAAAATTCCAACAGAGCCCCATCTCTCCTCTGAGGATCAACAGGGGCAGAGTTCCTATTATTTGTGCAAACAAACAAACAAAAAAACCAAAATGGAGAGTTAGGATCTACAACTGGGAACCAGGCCCAGGCCCAAGAACACTGAGTTAAGAATAGCTTAGAGAACAGAAGCTTTAAATCAGCTCACAGTGAGAAGAGAGTATTAATAGAAACTCAGATATTAATAGTGATGAGTCTCAGTCAGCCCTGGAGGACCTTGGCCCAGGACTGGTAGTGTTAGACCGTAACTGCTCTCTTGAGTCTATGCCATGTGTCAGAGCTGCGGCTTCAGGTATGAGAAAGGGTGAAGGCTCTATGCAGTGGTACAATCCACAGGCGAGGTATAAACTATCAGAAAGAAGACGCAGAGGGTTATGCTCTACAGTCCATCTTAAAAAGTTAAGAAGTCCATCTTAAAAAGGGAGCTCTACACAGGGAAAGAAGTTTGTCTTTTCCCTAAAACTTTCTCTCTGCACTGATTTTCTATGAAATTCTGCCATTGGTCACCCCTTTGATTGCAGCATTGAAGAGTCTTGTTAAAATCGACACTTCACCTTCAAATACTTATTATGTGTGAAGCTCTGGAAAGCAGAAGCAACAATATGAGACAGAGACAGTCCTTAGATTAAAAGGGGCTTCCATTCTAGTGATGAAAATAAAACATGACCACAATGAAATAAAACTACACATTCACCTGAAGAATATATTCCAACAGAAATATTTTAACAGCTGAAAGTAAGTTCTGGGGTCAGCTTTGCTAAACTTTGGGTCTTTCTTATCACTTAAGCCTCTGTGTCTTCAGCTATGAAATGAAGATGATGATCCTGACACAGTTCTTGTGAGAATTAGATGTGAAAGCTTAGTTTTTTCTTTCCCCAAATAAAGAATATAATATAAACTCTACATACATAAACTTTCCTATAAAGTTCTCTTAGAGTAGAAAAGTGGGAGAATTTATATTTGATATGAGAACAGTTTTACAAAGGAAGTGGTATTCAAACTAGGGTTCAAACACATGGTTAGGAGAGTAAATGCATTTTGCACCCAAAGTAATAGTTTACTCAACAAATTTTCATGGAGCCATTGCTTTTGTGCCATGCCGTGGACCAGGTGGAAGATGTTACTGACTTGGTACTGCTTCTTATAATGCTTCTGTAATGCCTCAATATATTTATTCATTAATTCTTTCCACAAATACCTAAGATGCAATTAGTTGGGCAGAGTAACCAGACACCCAGGAAGCTTGAGGTGGGTGGAGGGAGGGAGAAGTGGAAATCAAACAGGGGGTAGTGGGCCCTGAGAGACATACTTACTACAAGTTCAGGCAGGCCATCTCAGGGGGAGGTCAGACACCTGGCGGTCCTGAGATGGGGTGGGAGACACCAGGGGAAAGTTAGAGGAAAGTCTTACTGACATGATTCTATCTAACAAACAATGCCATCCAGTTCTGGACTGACTGATGGAAATCAGCGTCATGCCTTGCTGTAAGTGAGTAAGAAAACCAACCTCCTTCCCAGTTTGAAGCCTAGGCACAATTCTTCTTCCATGCCTATCTCACAAGGCAGAACATTATATGAGGTGCCCTGAACCAAATGGATGCTGCGATCAACTGAATGCCCCTGATATTTACTGTAAGCTCTGAGCCAGGCTATATCATGAAAGAAGAGGGGGAGGGGGAGAAGGGGAAGGAGGAGGATGAACAGGCAGAGAAGGAAGCTGAAGAATGGATAAATTATTTCCCCAAAATTCTTCAATAAGAAAGTACAGAGAAAGAAAGAGGGAGATTACTTTTTGTAGTTTTTACAAACTGTGTAGTATTTACCCTAATAATAAAAGCTAAATACATTTACTGTGTGCAAGGCACTGAACTAAGTGCTTTACATATATTTTTTATTAAAACATTTTTTCAATGTTATTTATTTTTTGAGAGAGAGAGAGAGTGAGAGTGAGAGAGAGTGTGAGAGCACACACATGCACGAGCTGGGGAAAAGGCAGAGAGAGAGGGAGACACAGAATGGACAGCAGGCTCTAGGCTCTGAGCTATCAGCACAGAGCCCAACTAGAGGCTCGAACTCACTAACTGAGAGATCATGACCTGAGCCAAAGTCGGACGCTTAACTGACTGAGCCACCCAGGCTCAGATATTAACTCATATTCTGAGTACTTTACATATATTAACTCATTTCATCTTTACAGCTATCCTACAAATAGTTACTAGATTATCTCATTTTAAAGATGAAGAAATTGAGGCGTGAAGAAGCTAAGTAACTTAACAGTAGATAGAAAACTAAGAAGTGGCAAAGCAAGGACTTCTGACTCTATCTTCCAGAGTCTTCTTGCAAACCAAGGCTTCCTCTCTTAAACTCAGACCTGCCTTACATTTCTCAGCCAGGAATTTCTGCAAATTTCCTGGTCTGACTTATGAAGACTCAACAAGGGAGATAGGCACCAGACTTGCAAATACAAAATTGTGATAACACCATTTCATGTTAAATCTTAGAGAATCTTGAGTGGTGATCTATCAGAAAACCTGGGTTCAATTCTAGGTCTGCTATTCACTGTGTGACCCTGGCAAGTTCCATGACCTCACTGACTCATGAAGAATTATTACCTTCTCTGTTTATCTTACAAGGTTGGTTGTGACAATCAGTGTGTACAAGCTTTAGTGTGTTGGCTCTGAGACCACTCTCAAGGTTCTTTTCCCCCAGCTTTTTTTTTTTTGTGTGTTATTCAAATGGTTTAGATCAGGGCAGCTGCCAGATAAAGTGTTTACTACAATAGAGCAGACCGTCCGGAGACTGGATCAGAATCCTGGATTGTTGAACTATTATTAGCCACTCCTGTTTTACATGTGAGTTCTGTGTAAAGCACTTCATGTGATTCCTGTCTGACTCAGGCACTCCGTGAATGCTTCCTTTACTTCTCCTTCCTGGTTCTGTGCTTTTATGGGTGAATTACATGGGACCTGATACTCCATGGGCTAAGGAATAACCCAGTTAGTAACATAACACAGAACTCTCTGGTATTCCCCCTTCTCAGAATCATTGGGGATCATGAGCAAGACTCACAGTCTCCCTATGATTCAGTTTCCCCAGCCCCCCAAAAGGCTGATTCATTTGTTCAGGGTACACCATGGAGTCCTGCCAAATGCAAATAAACTGTCTATGCGGCACGTGCCAAGCTATGCTGGGAGCAGGCTCATTACTGCCACAGTCACTACAACAAATAACAACAAAAGCCTCTAGGAGCAAATTACCACACATAATAAACTAATTCAAGAAACACTGAAGAGACCCTTAGTTGCATCTTAATTTACACAGTACCATTTGTCATACGACTGCCCTGGGGCCTCTACAAACTGAAAATAAGGCATCAGTACAGATCAGCCTCAACTACGCCTTAGTAATCCTTCCGATGTAAATCTACCTACCACAAAAAAAAGTCTTGAACAGAACACAAGAAAGACTGCAGAAAGAGCAAGTGAAAAGAATTCACTGCCTGAAAAATATGAGAAAGTTCTGTGCTCTATTCCTAACTGGGTTATTCTTTAGTCTCTTGACTTAGAAGTATTAAGTCCTATGTAATTCACTCATAAAAGCACTGGGCCAGGAAGGAGAAGTAAAGGAAGCATTCGCGGAGCGCCTGAGTCAGACAGGAATCACATGAGGTGCTTTACACAGGACTCACATGTAAATCAGGAGCGGCTATTAATACTCCCAACAATCCAAGGCAAAAGCATTGTGATTGTACTTCAAGCCTTTTTCCCAAAGTGATATAAGTTAGTCACTTAGCTTCAAGTTCCACCTTAATCTTCTACCTATGTGACATCAGCCAAACCCTCCAACTTTGCTGTTCTTTAGTATCCTATAAAGAAAACGGAGATAAAACCAATCCTTCCTGCCATTCACTGAATGTTGCAAGGACTACATGTATATAGAGTAGTAAAATGCAAAGTGCACGTAAAAGTATCTTGTCTTCTCCCAGCTAGACCATAGTCACTGATAGACAAAAACCATGTCACCTGATCTTTTAAAATCCCTAAGACTATATTGCATATCCTGAATGATCACACATTCACAATAATTATAAATGACTATATGCTATCAATACAAATATGAATATAATCATAATGAGATGCACTAAAAGCAGCGTGAATAAAATGACAATGGTGTGTCAAGGTAGGACCTATTGCTGAAGCAGCTCAAGTACAGGTTGACTGTTGCAGGAAGGGAGAAAGAGCAGTTAAGGCTGAGAAAACAGGTTGGGGACAGACTGTGGGAAAGCTTTAAATGACTCTCTTAAAAGAATTCCAAAAGAGGCAGGATCAGAGAAGCACAGACAGAGGATAGAGGAGAGAAAACGGGCAGAATGGGAGAGGCTCTCAAGCGAACTCTAAACACACTACATAGTTCTGTTCAGGGATGGCTGCAGTTTTTTCCTCTTTTCTCACCATTCCCCTCTTCTTCTAGCCTTGTATCATAAATGGGGTTTTCCCCCTTCTTCTGTGCCTTTGGCAGGCCAAGGTTACAAAGGAGGCTGGTTTTAGTGCGTCCTCAGGGATAGTTTAACTTCTCTTTTCTCATCCATAAAAGAGTTCTAACACATCCCAGGATTAGCATGCATATAAAATGAGGCCACGTGGATCTTTCCAACAAATGGTGCTTGGAAAACTGCATATTCACGTGCAGAGGAATGAAACTGGACCTTTATATCATGCATAAAAATGAACTAAAATGGATCAAAGACTTAAACGTAAAACCTAAAACTATAAAACTCTTAGATAAAAAGAGGCAAATCTTCATGATAGGGAATTTGGTAATGATTTCTTGGACACGACACCAAAAGCACAGACAACAAAAGAAAAAAATAAATTGGACTACGTCAAAATTGAACACTCTTGTGAATCTTAGGACACAAGGGAGTGAAAGGACAACCCAAGGAATGGGAGAACATATCTGCAAATCATTTATCTGATAAGGGGTTAATAACCAGGATATATAAAGAACTTCTACAACTCAACTATAAGAAAAACAATCTGATTTAAAAATGGGCAAAGGGTTTGAATAGACATTTCTTCAAAGATGATACACAAATGGTGCACACAAAAATGCCAAATGTTACTAATCGTTACAGAAATGCCAACAAAAATAGCTATTATTATAAAAAAAAAAAACCAAAAACCAACAACCCAGAAACTATCAAGTGCTTTTGAGGATATGGAGAAATCAGAACCTTTGTGCACTGTCGTTGGGTATGTAAAATGGTGCAGTTGCTACAGAAAACATTGTGGTAGTTCCCGCCAAAATTTAAAATAGAATTACTACAGGACTTTGCAATTCCACTTCTGAGTATATACTAAAAAGAACGGAAAGCAGGATCTTAAACAGGTGTTAGTGGCATTATTTACAAGAGCCAAAATGTGGAAAACTCAGTGTCCATGGACAGATGAATGGAGAAACAAAATGCAGTCTATACATACGATGGAATGTATTGAGCCTTAAAAAGGAGGGAGAGTCTGACACAAGCAACAACATGGATGAGCCTTGAGGACTATATACTTAGTAAAATAAAAGTCCTGTCTGATTCTACCTGCATCAAGCACCCAGGGTAGTTAAAAACATAAGACACAGAAAAGTAGAATGGTGGCTGCCAGGGGCTGGAGGATGAAGGAATAGGGAGTTATTGTTAAGTGTGCAGAGTTTTAGTTCTTTAAGATAAAAAGTGTTCTGGAGGTGGATGGTGACTGTGGCTATACGACCATGTGAATACACGTAATGCCAATGGAGGGTACACTTAACAATGATCAAGATGGTAAATTTTATGTTACGTGTATTTTACAATTTAAAAAAAAGAGTGGGTTTCCAAAAATAAAAAATAAAGTAACATATATGAAACCCTCAGCAAAAAAAAAAAAAAAACACCCAAAAAACAAAAAATACCCTTAGCAATGAACCCCATTAGTTCGTTCCTTTCCCCTGACATAATCCTTTATTACAAGGTTCTTTGCAATTCACCTAAGGAACTCAGCCCCAACCATTAGACCTCCCCAGTTCTGCCACTGAACCAGGCTGTGCATCCCAGAGTGAATTCCTTCCCTCACTGGGCTTTAAAAAAAGAGGAAAAAAAGGATGAAACTACATTATATACCATTTCAACTTTAAAAATAACATACATTGAATGTCAAAGAGAGATTAAAAATAGGCTAGCAGAAAAGAAGGAAAGGACACACTTCTGAGCATTTATTATATGCAAAATATTGTGGCAGGGTCTGGGGATTCACAAATACCAGTACAGAAAAGGAAGGCGACAGTTCCTGATTCGGGACAAACAAATGCAGAGATCATGATGTGCATGGTAAGTGTTACTACAGGGAGATAGGAACAAGGGATTCCCCTGCTAAGGAAAACCCAGGAAAAATCCATGGCCGTAATGATGATTGAGGGGGCTTGCTTTTTGAGGAGAGATGCGAGGACCTGGAAGGAGTCACTCAGATACGACAGGCAGAAGGGCAAGTAGGGCAGGAGATGAACACCAGGGAGCACCTTGCAGAGAATGCATCTACTATGCAGAGCACAGTCTACAGGGAAGGTGAGAGCCGGTCTGGAAAGGCAGTTTGGGTGCTGGTTGCTAAATGCCCAGAAAGCTGGGAAAAGGAGCGTGACTTTTATCCTGACAGTAGTGGGGAAGCACTGACAGTTGAAACTGGAGTGACAAGATCTGATGTGCATGGTCGAAATATCACTTTGGTAACAGTGTATGGAGGCTAGATTAAGGGAAACAGGAAGCTATTGCTGTGGCTCAGACAAAACAGGATGAGGGCTTGAACGAAGGCAGTGGGGAAAGAGAGGAAAGAAAGCTCTATTTGCTTCATGCAGCTCGCATAAAGGCAGAAATGCTGCACAAACTCTAGAAGGTTGGCTCTTATACACCATGGACCTTGAACCATGTTCTTATTTCTAAACAGTTTCTGACTAATTCTGAATGTCCCCAGGTCCAGGGCAATCACTCAAAGGGAGGAAACTGGCATAAAAGTTAATCTGTTTCAGCTGCTAGGCTACCCCCACCCCTTCTCTCCAGAAATAATGGAAGGCAGCACTGGAAAAAGGAGCATCTGGCTGCAGTAAAGACCCATCCCTTCCCGTGCTGGAGCTGTTGGCTCATCCTTGGAAATCACAACAATCAAGAATGGAGAATCGTTCTTTTCATCCCTTCTAACAGCATTATCCCAGCAACCTCATCCCCTAACAATGGTGTGGTCTGTGTTATGTTTTCCCTCCATCGCTGCTTCTCTCCCCGCCAGTCCCTCCCCCAGCCGGGGGCACAAGGCAGATGCTATGCTCCAGACGCTGCTGAGGTGGTGAGCCCCACAGCCTCTGAACAAGTCTTGGAGGGGCAGGATGCTCCTTCAGAAGGAGCTGTGTGAAGAATCCGATTGAGAAGACCAAACGCTGAATAAAAGGAATTGGGAAGACCCTGTCCCCCTGCTATTCAACTAGTAAAAGAGATTTTAATGACATTTCCCAGTGGTGGTAAGAGTGTTATTAAGCAGACACCCTTGTCCATTGCTCAAAGCTATTTGTTGATATGATGTGTTTGGGAAACAATTTGGCAGTATTTCAAGAGCCTTAAAAATGTTCATCGCCTTTTACCCAGTAATTCTCATCTCTGGCAAGTGACTAAGGGAATGATTTAAAGGAAAGAAAATGATATATGCATGAAGATACATATTATAGCACTAGAAGGAAAAAAAAGGTGGTAAAGTTTCTGTTCTTCACATTTTTTTTCCCTCTTGTGTCTTCTCTAACTCTCCCTTAGGCTTTGTAATGCTGATCTCTATGGCTCTTGAAAGAACCAGATATAATGACAGAAACTGCAGTCTCTCACCTGAGTATACAACTTAAAGAACCTCTGCTATAAGTAAACTCACTACATGACTACCCAAACTTACCAACGTGTTACATTAAAGGCTTTCTATTCATTTTACAGGATGACAAATAATTAGTTAAAAATCACGTAAAATAATGAACTTGTTCACACATTCGGTTTTCTATCAGGTACCAGGCACTATGCTAAGGGCTGAGGGTATAGCAGTAAACAATACAGACATGGTCCTTGATCTCAGAGCCTGCTATCTATCAGAGATATCAATAAGAAACAAGTAATTATATTAGGATGAGCACTGGGTGTAGAATCACTGAATTCTACTCCTGAAACCAATACTCCACTATATGTTAACTACCTTCAATTTAAATTAAAAAAAGAAACAATTATAATGAAGCTTGATAAATATTCTGATGAAGGGAAATATAGCGTGCTAATGGAATCTTATCCTTATTCAAGGCCTCAGAAAAAGCCAGTGAGAAGAAGTTAAGGAATTTGGACTCCATCCTAAGCACTGGAGTTTTTAAAAGGGGAGTGCTGTGACTGGATTTATGTTCTGGAAAGATCACTGACTGTTGTGTGAAAGTTGGAGAAGAGCAAGATTAGGGTTAGGCATATCCACAGGCTATTATAGTCCCAGTGAGAAATGATGGTGGCGTAGGCTGGGCGGGGGGCAATGGAGGGAGAAAGACAGAAGGTAATGAGAGAGAGAGAGAGAGAGAGAGAGACAGAGAAGGAGGGAGGGAGGGAGAGGGAGAGAGAGAGAATATCAACTTCTTAATGACTGCTGAAATGACTTCAAAGCTTCTGGCTTGAGCAAACTGTGACATCTACTAATGCACTTTTCCTGGAGCACAAGGAAATGTGGGACAGGGTAGATGGCATGGAGTTCAGTGTTAAAGATCTAGAAGCAGAGGGTCTTCAAGGCATCCTTGTGGGGCTGTACGGCAGGCCAAGGATTTGGTCTTCCAAGTGCACACGTAGACTGGAGATACAGATTTGGAAACCCATCATTATACAGGGATGGTAAATGAGAAAATGAGAGTGGATAGATCACACTTGTATCAAGGATTTATTGAGCCTAGCATAGTACTAAGCTCAGCTCTCTCATAAGAGAGAAAGAAAGGGGAGAGTTTTCTCACATCATTTCTTCCAGGATGCCTTGGCACAGTCCTAGGCTAATGGAAATCATTACATGTACTGCCTCTCTGACTGCCTGTACTCACCACCATATGTTATACTTGTTGACTGACATCTCTTGCTTAAAGATTTTAAGTTCCAAGGCACCTGGGTGGCTCAGTCAGTTGGGTATCTGACTTCGGCTCAGGTCATGATCTCATGGTTTGTGATTTTGGGCCCTGCATTGGGCTCTGTGCTGACAGCTCAGATCCTGGAGCCTGCTTCAGATTCTGTGTCTCCCTCTCTGTCTGCCCCTCCCCCTTCCCCATTCTCTCTCTCAAAAAAAAAATAAACATAAAAAAAAAAAAAAGACTCTAGTTCCTTGCAGGCACAACCATGTCTCCTATCTTTTTCCTTCCAGGCCCCAGCAGAGTCTGGAATATAGTATGTGTATTTAGTGTTGGGAGAATTGATGTTCTAATTAGATGCACACAGATGACACCACATCTCCTCTGACACCTCTTTTTTATAAACATTATACTGGAGGAGGGAGACAACTATATGTATATTTTAGCTAAACTTTTGTTTTTGGACAACTTTTCAAAAGTACTCTACTTGCAGAAAAAAGGATATGTCCTTAAATTATGAATTTGTTTCTACCTGCTGTCAGCTCTTTTTCGGTCATGAGCACATACTCGGTGTCTGTCAACTAAACTCTAGATGGATCTTTAGCAGCCTCCTCTGGTAGTCATTTGAGAGGGGATCCTTTTAGCAACTGCCTTGACATATGTTTGATCGATGAGTACTATTAGCACTTATATAACTCTTGGATAATCCAAGAGACTTACACAGGGTTGGTCCCTACCCACAAGGGTGCCTATAATCTCTGGCAGCATGGATAAGCAAGAGAGGACTGAAGATAAATACAGATAGAATGTTAGAATAAGTAAGGTTAAATATTTGTATACCGTTCAGACAGAAGATTACACTGAGCAGGGGGGACAGAGGAAAACGGAATGTCAAAGGAGTCAAGGGACTGTCTAGTTAGAAAAACAGAAGGGTTGGAGGGAAAGCAATGGCTCGCCTTTTGTGAGTTTGGAAAAGATAAAGACACAACCTAACATAACAGCCTCCCACATTGATAAGGGGAGGGGAATATTTCAGAGGTCAGATAATGTTCTAGACACTGTATTAAGTGATTTACATACAGTCTCTCATTACTGAGTATGATCCTGTGAGACAGGAATCCTCAGTCCCATTTTACAGACAGTGCAACTGAGGTTCAGGGAAGTGAAATAATTTCCCCAAGGTCTCATGACACTCATGTTTTTCCAGAGCCAAAAGACTATATAAGGTAAGAATTAATGCCTCTGAATAAAATTCCCTAGGGAGAATTTTCATTTCTTTTTATTCTTTCCACTTATGACTGTGACCAGTTAATCCAAAATCATTGATTTTACAGCCCAAGAGTCAGCTTCTATTAGCTCATGAAAGTGGATTGCTAAATTTTCAGGAAGGTTGTAACCAGTTAATGTCACCTTAGTAACTGGAAATCAGCCATGGTGGGACTATTTATATCATGGAAAGTGACAGATGCTGCAAATCAGGGCATCTTCTTCTTCTTCTTTCTTTTTCCCTGAGAATCTGTTGCTAAACACTCACCAGCATGCTTCTGCTTGAGAACCTCAGAGCTGGAAGCGAATGACTTTCATCTCACTTGCTGAGTCCCATCCTAGTTCCACTTTTTGGTTCTGGTTGTCTGGAAGTCTGTGCATTCTGAGAAGGAGTCTGAGACTTCATAAAGAAACCTAAACTGTGCTGTCTGTCACAGGCAAGGAGGGGGAACTGGCAGTTGCCATGCAACATATCTACCTGCCCTCCCTGGCATGGTCTAATGCCCTAACTTTAGAAATGAAGAAACAGAGACCCAGAGAGGGAAGGTGATTTGCCTGAGACCACATAGTGAATTAGGGGCAGAGTTGAAGCTAGAAGTCAAATAATCTGACTTCTAGTCCAGTGATCCTTCCAGGATCGCAAAGAGATCATGAAGTTGAGGCCCTTTTGATATTGCTAGCATCTCTATTAATAATATTGGGCAACAACGAGTGATAATGACCACTAAGCAGGAGTGTGGCAAGAGGGTATAGAAACATACAGCGAGTGGTAGCCTGGAATAAACTTCTGGTTCATCTAGCCCCGCAAGTTTATAAGGCTAGGTTTCTAAGAACTTTATCTATATATACTCTTAGGTACCTTTTTCCTGACCACAGAAACTAGTATCAACCTGAGGTGTGTGATTTCTAAGAATCTTACATGACTTAGCAACACCCTGACAACCACTACTTTGTCAACAGTCAAGTCAAAAGATGCAGAGATTACACTCAGAGGTGGATTTTTCTAGAAACATGAAATGGATAACATTGTGAATAAAAGGGAACATTCACAGTAGTCTCTTCTTATGAAATTTCACAGTCAAGTATCCCCAAACCATTTTTGCTCATTTTATTTTAAACACTGTATTTGTGAAGAAGTAATGTGGCTCAGGAATCAAGAGGTCTAAAATAGCAATCAGTAAAAAAAAAAAAGTCTCCTTTCACCCTAACCTACCCATCCTGTTCTGCTTTGTGGAAATAATCATTGTTATAAGTTTCTTGGGTTTCATTTCAAAGAAATTTTGAAATGAATGTGACAGTAAATATAATATTCCCCCTTTTTTATACAAATGATCATATAGTACAGTGTAACTAAGGCTCACTTTTCCCACTCAGATTATACGTTGGAGCTTATTCCGTATCAGTGTCTAAAGAACTTCATTACTTTTTATGGAAGATACTTCCAACTTTGTGAGGTAGAGAAGGTGTCATTTTCAGATCAATGTCTTATTTGAAATCATCACAACATGATACCAGAGGAGGATTAGCATACATGAACACCATCCAAATGTGAAAATTACTTAAGTTCATGTTGATAAACCTTTAGGGGGATTTTGTTTTTCTATTTGTTTTTCCTTATAAAATGAAATGACAGGCAGAGAAGGACAAATATCATATGTTTGCACGTATAGGAGGATTAGGAGGAACTTGACGGAGGAACAAGCGGGAGAAGAAGGGCGGAAATGGTGGGGGAAAGGGAGAGAGGCAAACCATGAGAGACTCTTGAATGCTGACAAAAACTGAGGACTGATGGATGTGGGGGGGAGGGGGGGATGGGCATGGAGGAGGGCACTTTGGGGATGAGCACTGAGTGTTATGTAGAAACTAATTTGACAATAAACTATTTGTAAAAAAAAAAAAAAAAAAAAAAAAAACAAAAAAAAAATGAAATGACATATTGTGGTCACAGGTCAATAAGAGTAGTGAATTATATTGAATCACATATGTATTAATTTTTTTCTGTGGGTTCTTACAAAAAGGCTACATGAAGAGCAAGTAACTGAAATTATGGTCATGAAAGCACTTTGAAGGGCTCTCCTATAAGAAAAGAAATTGTTACTTTAAATTCATTTTTTTTTAAGTTTAAATTAGTTTTGGTTCCAACAAAGCAAATGAGCAGAGTGGGGAAAAACAGAGAAGAGAAAGAGGCAAACCAAGAAACAGACTCTTAACTACAGAGAACAATCTGATGGTTACCAGAGGGAAGGAGGTAGGGGGATGGATTAAATAAGTGATGCAGACCATCATTTGTTGTGATTAGCACCAGGTGTTGTGTGGAAGTGTTGAATCACTGTAATGTATACCTGAAACTAATATTGCACTGTATGTTAATTAGAATTTAAATAAAAACTTAAAAAATAAATTAGTTCTTATCTCCAAAAGATTCAGATTATTTTATTATTTGTCTGTGAAGATATCTACATTTTGCTCTGAGCTACATGAGTGGTTTTTTTTAATGTTTTATTTATTTTTGAGAGAAAGATAGAGACAGCGTGAGCAGGGGAAGGTCAGAGAGAGGGGAGACACAGAATCCAAAGCAGGCTCCAGGCCCTGAGCTGACAGCACAGAGCCCGATGCGGGGCTTGAACCCACAAACCATGAGATCATGACCTGAGCCGAAGTCGGATGCTTAGCCGACGGAGCCACCCAAGCGTCCCTGAGCTACTTGAGCTTCTTGAGAGTAAAAGTTTGTTCATCCTTATATTCTCAAAGACACAACATAGACTAAGAACTCAGTGACTTTTGTTGAATAGATGAAATATTATAGAAAATGTTTAAGTCACCTCAGAACTCCATTACTACCTTCAAATATGTCCAAAGAAGACATAGTTCTAACCTCTATGGGATGGAGACTAACGAGAAGCTGGACAGAAATTTCTTGGGTAGAGACCCCTTCTCTGTTTTTCTTTTTAATACATTATTTATTTCTGAGAGAGAGAGAGAGAGGGGGAGGGAGAGAGAGAGAGAGAGAGAGAGCGAGCGAGCGAGCGTGAGCTGGGGAGGGTCAGAGAGAGAAGGAGATACAGAAGCTGAAGCAGGCTCCAGGCTCTGAGCTAGCTGTCAGCACAGAGGCCAACACAGGGCTCGAACCCAAGAACTGTGAGATCATGACCTGAGCCAAAGTAGGACGCTTAACCTTAACTGACTGAGCCACCCAGGTGCACCCCCTCCTCTGTTTTTTATCCACAGCTGTAAACCACCATCTTTGCTTATGCTCAAGGTCATTCCTACTTAGCCCAAACACATTTTATCTATTATTCAATACAATTCTCTGAATACACAATGAGCATCTGTGCTGTTTATGCAGTGGGAACTCAATAAATCTATAGCTGGGTCAATTTCTAATCCCTACATTATATTATCATCACTTCTGTACATGTCTAATTCCCCTAATAGATTGTAAACAATTTCAAGGGATCATGTTTTAATCATCTTTGTATCAGAATATGGAATAGGTCTGCCTGGCACGCAAAGTCTAATAGATGAACAGATAGGGACTGATGCACCTCAAGCTGGGAATTGGCAGTGGTAGGAAAGCAATGGTGGGGGGAAGTCAGTGATCAAGGGATGCTTCATGGGAAAGTAATAATATTCAAGATGAGGCTTACAGAATGAAATATATGCCCCCAAATTCTTAGAACAAGAGATGAAGGATGGGAGAAAAAATATTCCGAATGTAAAGGGGAAGACAACTCCCATGCATGGAGGTAGCAATGATCATGAACTGCTCAGGAAACAATAAAGTGACTGTTTCTAGAGCCAGGAAAAGATGAGAATGAAAAAGTAGGTGAAGTCTCAATCACAGAAGTTCATAAATGATTTACTAATGGTTTGCCTTGAAAAGAGATGTCAAGGCCCAGGTTTTTGAGAAGAATATGGTATAAAGAAAAAAAAATCAGGATTCAAGAGCAAGACAGAGCTGGGCTTATATCCTAAACTCTAACCACTAGCAGTGTGACTGGAGAAGTAATTTAATCTCTTTCAGCATTAGTATTTCCTCTATGAGTATAATAGAGACCTTACTAGATTGAAATAAAGAAGAAATGGATGTTAAAGATCTTTATAAACTGGCAAGGGCAATATAAATACTAATTGTTACAGTCATAAGCTGTGCTTTGGGAAAAAAATCTTATAACCTTGTTGAGGATGTTTCGGAGGTGAGAGGAAAGACGAGCAGTGGAAAAGACATGAAGCGCGGTGGTAGGGTGATCTTTTGCTAGTGCAGATGAAGTCATAAGCCCTATGATCCACACCTGCAGACCCAAGAACCTAAGGGGCTGACCCTGAACCGTTCCTTAAGCAACCACCTATCATATCAACCACTAGGCATTCATGATTCCAACTTAATCGACAAAAGAAATCCTGGATCAATAATGGGATGATAGAAGTGATTTCCTGTTGCAGGTAATATACTGGTGGCATTGCATTTGCAGCCTTCCCAAACAGCAATTCATTAAACAATCAGCCAAAAACACTAAGCCGAAGGGGATCTTAAAAAAGCTATTGAGTGTCAAATCTTTTTTTTTTTTAAATATTTTTTTAATGTTTTATTTATTTCTAGGAGAGAGAGAGAGAGAGAGACAGCGCGAGCAGGGGAGGGTCAGAGAGAGAGGGAGTCACAGGCTGAAACAGGCTCCAGGCTCTGAGCTGGCAGTCAGCACAGAGCACGACGCGGGGCTCGAACCCACGAACCGCGAGATCATGACCTAAGCGAAAGTCAGACACTCAACCGACTAAGCCACCCAGGAGCCCCAAGTGTCAAATCTTAATAACAGGGGAAATTGGGTGTGGAGTAGATGGGTACTTTCTGTACATTTTGTTAATTTTTCTGTAAACCTAAAACAGTTTGAAGAAATAAAAGTACTTTTTAAAAAAGCACACTACAGTTTCATAGTGGATTTATTTATAATAGCCCCTAAGGGGAAACAATCCAGGTATCCGTTCATAGGGGAATGGATTAAAAAATGTGATACATTCATGTATCATTCCATTCATGCAATGGAATACTACTCAGCAATAAAAAAGAATGGACTATAAATACAATCTACAACATGGATGTCCAAAGTATTATGTTGAAAGAAACCTCACACAAAAGAGCACATTCTGTAAGACTCCATTTATAGGAAATTCTAAAACAGGCAAAAATAACCTATGGTGGGAGAAAAATTAGAATGGTGTTTGCCTCTGGAAAGTGGGGGTGGCCATCTGGAAAGGGTCATGAAGAAACTTTCTGGGATAGTAGTAATGTTTTATAGCTTGATAGGTGCTCGAGCTACACCTGTCTATGCATTTGTCAAATCTTAGAGAATGTTCACTTAAGATTTTTGACATTTCTCTCCGTGCAAATTTTACCTCACAGAAAAATATTAGGCAAATACTAAGCTCTAGTTAATGAGTTCATGATAGGCATGCTGAAATATTTAGGAAGAAATGTACTGTATGCAATTACTTTAAATTCTTTTAAAAGTAAGATCGAGGAATACTACATGGCAATGAGAAAGAATGAAATCTGGCCATGTGTAGCAACATGGATGGACCATGAGGGTTAGTTATGATGAGTGAAATAATCAGGCAGAGAAGGACAAATATCATATGTTTGCACGTATAGGAGGATTAGGAGGAACTTAACAGAGGACCATGGGGGAGAAGAAGTGGGGAAATGGTGGGGGAGAGGGAGAGAGGCAAACCCTGAGAGACTCTTGAATGCTGAGAACAAACTGAGGACTGATGGGTGTTGGGGGGAGGGGGGAGATGGGCATGGAGGAGGACTTGTGGGGATGAGCACTGGGTGTTATATGGAAACCAACTTGACAATAAACTATTTGTAAAAAAATAAACAAAAGTAAGATCGATAATGGATGGATAAAGGGATGGATAGATGGATAGGATTTGATACCGTAAATTTAGTGATTTATTAAGGGCAGAATGAAACTGGTGGATATACAGGTATACACTGTAAAATTCTTTTAACTTTGCTGTATGTTTGTTTGGACATTTTCATTAAAAAATGTTGGGAAACGTAAAGAACATTTTGGGGTCTCACATCTAGGTTTGGTGATTGAGAAAAAAGAGACTATATTTAAGCTTATAAAGCTAGGCTCGGAGGCTCTTAATGTTAATAAAAAATCATTTACAGGTGCCTGGGTGGCTCAAATGGTTAAGTATCCGACTTCGGCTCCAGTCATGACCTCCCGGTTTGTGAGTTCAAGCCCCGCATCGGGCTCTGTGCTGACAGCTCAGAGCCTGGAGCCTGCTTAGGATTCTGTATCTCCCTCTCTCTCCCCCACTCACACTCTGTCTGTCTGTCTGTCTCTCTCTCAAAAATAAATAAAGATTTAAAAAATTAATAAAAAATAGGGGCTCCTGGGTGGCTCAGTCAGTTAAGCATCTGACTTCAGCTCAGGTCACGATCTCACGGTTGTGGGTTTGAGCCCCATGTCGGGCTCTGTGCTGACTGTCAGCTCAGAGCCTGGAGCCTATTTTAGATTCTGTGTCCCCCTCTCTCTCTGACCCTCCCCTGCTCATGCTATCTCTCTCTCTCTCTCCCTCTCTCAGAAATCAATTTTAAAAAAACATTTAAAAAATTAAAAAATACAACTCCTTTACATTTACCTCTTTACATGAATACAGATAGCTTTTTTTGTATTTATCCTCATGGGTATATGAGGATATATACAAATATATATATTTTGAGTATATCCCATGGGTTACAAGGAAAGCTGGCTGGGGCAGTCTCTTTTCAAGGCCAAGAAGAGATATGAAAGAGTTCCCATAGAAACACGTGATCCAAAACACATTCTGTGGAAGTAATTCTGCACTTGGAAGGTAACAAGTTGATTCATTGGGACTTGTTTGCGTTTCCTCATCTAGTTTTTATTCTGTCATACTGCCACCAGAAATACTCTTAAGATGAAGCTGGTGTGGTAAATATGGTAAGTTGGCTCACTCAACCTCTACTCCACTCCCTTTTGGTTGGGATTACTGGAAAACTAAAAAAAAAAAAAAAAATCACCTCCAGATTTGCTTGTAATTAATCTGACAGTTATTTGCATTCATACAAAATGGAAGCAAAGGGAAGACCATTTTGGTTTTTTTTTTTAATTTTTTTTTAATGTTTTATTTATTTCTAGGAGAGAGAGAGAGAGCGTGAGCAGGGGAGGGTCAGAGAGAGGGGGAGATACAGAATCTGAAACAGGCTCCAGGCTCTGAGCTGGCAGTCAGCACAGAGCCCGACGCGGGGCTTGAACCCACAAACTGCGAGATCATGACCTAAGCGAAAGTCGGACGCTTAACCGACTAAGCCACCCAGGCGCCCCAGGGAAGACCATTTTGTTCTGTTCCCTTGGCTGCAAGGGTACGGACACGAAAGGGTTTTGTGCAGCCGGGGCATTTTTCAGTTTCCAAAGTGCCACGGGGCAGTTGTAGCAGTGGCTTCTCCAGTCTAACCTCTCAATCGCTAGTTCACAGCCACTGAATGGGGATGGTGTGTTAGACTGATAACTCCAGTAGTGCTGGGGGTGAGGGGGTATATCATTTGTGGAGTCCTAGGCCAGAACACATAGCTTTAGTTTTTCATAACATTTGGTAAGCATCTAAGTTGTTTTATTAAATTCCTTCCTGTTCAAAGTATCTGGAATGGTTTCCATCTCTTGCACTGATCCCACAGCATAAAAACAAGTTTGAGTGACTAAAGGCAGGCCCCTGAGAATGGGAAAGGGGCTGCATTTCAAAGTTTTTCACCGTGACTATCTATTCAAGTAATTGTTGAACCCTGCCTTGTCCCAAACACTGGGCTACAGGCTGGCCTTGAGAGACAGTGGTTTGTTTTCAGATAGCAGATCTGTGCTAAATAAGAGCCCATGATGATCCATGTCTGAGGAAGGTAAGGAATGGTCAGAAAGAGAATCCAGGTGAAGGGGTAGCTTTAGAGGGGAAAGAAAATGCTTACTCTCAGACCTCAAATCAAATAGTAACTAAGATGTTTAGGGCACTTCCTATGTGGCAGGCACTTTACGTACATTTTCTCATTTAAACTTTGGAACACCCTCTGAGGTAGGAACTGTTATTAGGTCCATAACTTGCCTGAGGTCTCACAGTTATTAATGGCCAGCACTCAAACTCGTATCTTTTGATCCTACATTCTTAAGGGATAACAAAGCCGGAATTTCATTTCCTCAAAAGACATAACATGTTTAAAAACTAACATTGTATAAACATGAGGAACTGTTATCCTTATCACAGAAAATCTCTTTCTCCAAGTTTGAAGTCTTTGAGGTAAAAGGCACAGTGTCCATCTGCTCTAGCCCTGGAAGAGGATGACAGACGTACCTAGGCTCAAATCAGATGAAACCCACAATGGACAAAGGGAGTGGGGGACAGAGAAGAAAACCCATTTGCTGCCTCCAGAGCCTCCTCACTAAGGCAGCTCTTTATCTTCTACACCATTGTTTACAGCTCTGAGGACACCATCCGGACCTAATAAATGAAAGTGTCCATTGGGAAGGGGAAAAACACACACATGCCCCCCTCCACATACAAAAGGACATTTGTGTCAGGCAGCCTAAGAGGCTGACACACACCGAGGGCTTGCCCCTCCTCTCTTCGCCCTTGGAAACAGACAAGAAAGGCAGCTTTCTGGTACTCCACAAAAGGAGGAGGCTGTGGCAGGGAAGAGAACACACACTCTCTAAAACTGCTGACTTGATTCATCCCCAAACTGACACAATGCGGAGAGGAAGACTTCAGGAAATGGGCAGATTATGGCCAAGAAAAGATTTCCTGCAAGCGGTTAACGGGAAACTTACATGAAAAGTGAGGACTAAAAATACACAGGCTATTGGATGCTAGTGGGAGGGCCCTTAGTTCTTCAAGAAGTGTCTGAGGAAGCTGCCAGGCTTGAAGCTCTCCCTGCCCTCAAACCTAGTGACATCAACTTAGCCTTGGCTTTATTCCCCTGAAAAGCTCATCAGGCACCTGGTGTGATTACAATTTCCATTTAACATTTATCAAGTCTGCACTGTATTCTAGGCTCTCTATTCATACAAGTCATTATAGCACTGAAGGTAGGAGCCCCAGTAGCATATATATACAGCTTGAAACAAACGGTGAGGAAAGTAGAGGGGTAGTATAAATGATATTATATTTTTAAGTGAATTTTTATTTTTTTTATTGATTTTTGAAGAGAGAGCGAGCGAGTGCACACAGGAAGGGTCGGGGGAGGAGCAGAGAGAGAAGGGAACAGAGGATCTGAAAGTGGGCTCTGCACTGATAGCAAAGAGTCTGATGTGGCCTTGAACTCACCACCTGTGAGGTCACGACCTGAGATGAAGGCAGACTATGAAGTCATAAACCTCAAAGATTTAGGAGTTAGGAAGATTTAAAAGCTTGGAAGACCTGCGCAAGTTTGGCAGTGGAATGCAAGGAAATTGATTTGCCCTTGAAGGCAAATGTAATGTCAGGTCAAAGCTTGGCTTGAACAGTAGAGCAACTAATATGCAACATTAGGAGACCAATAGGTAGCTATAAGGGAGTACTATTTGATTCGAAAATGATGCTTAGAGGCAAGTAGGGGCTTAGAGGCAGAAGCAGGCCTGGGGAGTTCCCTCCATGTCCCAAGGCTGGTGTAGAAATCTGAAGAAGACGGGAGTTTGCTTTCAGAGCCTCCTCCTTCCCCTTCTCTTACACTTCCAGAAGCTTAATTCTGCCAAACATTTATTGAGCCCCAAATTGGTGTAATCCCTGCCCCCCTCCCAGCACTGAACAAAAATGGATCAAGAACCTCCTATCATAGTCTGATAGGAGAGACAGGTTCCACGAATAACAGAAGGGAGGCGAGCAGTGCTGGGCTGCGTGGGACCTGCCATAACTTTCGAAGAGCTCATAGCCCTGTCCGTCTATCAGCATGCTCTTCCTAACAGCGATTTACAAGTCCTCATGCCCAGAAGTTTGGGGCCTCCGTTATAAAGGAAAATCTTATCACCAATCATCCTTCAAACACAGACACATACAGTAAATCCTTCTTTCAGGTTTATAAATAATAATGTGAGGACAAAGATCTTTCAGTATCATATTTTTTATATACAGTGTGAGCCAGATGTGCAGGTACACTGGAAAACAAACTGTAGGTGGTCTTCCGTGATTCGAGTCTAGGGAGGCAGGGCTAGGAGAACAGCACTTTTTTCTTCGTTTAGTTTTGTTTAAACCAAGGACGATCTGAGACTTCCTTTGTTGTAAAATCCTAGGGATACGTTTGTTGTTGCGACTCCTACCTTCACTGATTTCTTGGCAGCATGTGGGGCAGCCAAGTACTCCTCCTGTCTTGAAGACTGCTCGCAAATCCTTTGGATTATCTGATACCACAACTTCCTCCACCTCTGTGTTCCTTTTCCATCTTTGTGGGGGTCCTTGTATGAGGATATTAGACGAATGATCTATGATCCTCCTCGGTGTCCTCTTTTCTCACTGTACAGACTCCTTAGGGATTTAGACTTCTACCATTGCAAGGAGCAGACCTAGATTTCCATCTTCAGACTACACCTTAGGAGCTATTACGCAGCCATGAGTAGGTTAATACCTTCATTTGGTGCCTTCTTTCTTTTCTTTATAATTAACTGACACCCCACATCTCCCAAGTTTGGTAAAATGATTCATAATATTAATAGATAATAATTAGGATTTTGTGTCTTGCTTTGCCTATGGGTATCTGCACATTAAGTTTATTTTAGAACTTAGGACGTATAGGTACCCCAGCTGTCATTTTATTTGCTATATTTAAAAAACAGCAATCATCAGTCAGGAATACAAAGAATAGGGAAATTAGTGGCCAAAAGATATGAGAAACATGACATTTGGAAACTCTTGGGTTTTGTACAGTTAGAAACAAGTGAACTGGAATAGTGACTTAGGAAGTGATATATATTAAACTAAAATATGTTAGCAACTACTCTCATCTCTACTTCTAAAACTGCAGAGTCAAGGTAATGAGGAGAACTTCTCGGGGTTCAAGTGTTCAGAAATCTGGCATCTACATTCCACTACGGAATGAAGACTACAGCACTAGCAGAGAACAATGTTAAAAGCACCTTGGACTGGGTAGTAGGATTCTCCAACTGGCTTTGCTACTAAAGACTCTAAATGTTCATCTAATATCCTCAAGTTACAAGATCTTAGACATTCTTGGCATTTGGTCTCAGCAAAAGGTCAGATAATCATTTAAACCTTATTGTAGATTTCAATGGGTTTGACTTCCTTGCTGAATTCTATTTGCCACTGAGTCAACTCTCCAAAAAGACAGAAACAGTGGCACCAAAGTGGTACAAAAGACACCAAATATGTACAGGAAGGGTTTCCTTTCGGCTGAAGTCTCCAAGATGGCAGTGAGGGAAAGGAATTTTTGCCCTACTAGAGTAAGTAGGGCAAAATTCCTCAGAGCCACGGCAAGGTTAAGACTTAGGCAGAGATCAAAGAGTATTAAATATGGAACGATATACTTCATCCCCTGAAAATCCATACAATTCTCTTAGGAGAAAAGAGCAAGAAGGGGGATATTGGAGGAAAAAATGGTAGAGGTTTGAGCAAAAGAAAATAAATTCCTCCTCCATAGAAAATCATCATTCTAATCACTCCCCAAACCTATACTATCTCACATCCAGGTTACGGTGAGAAACAGAAGATGTTCTATAAATAAACTGAATAGGAATTGGGTTCCTCTCTATATTCCAGAGGGCACATTCTATGCAGACCTTGAAATTAAGGAGCTCCAAATCTAGCTAAGAAGCCATGTATATTTAAAAAATACAAAGCAGCAAATAAACATTATGTCATAAGTGATAGGAGGAGTTTAGAGTGGTGAGCAACTGCTGTGGTTCTGGGTGGTCTAGAAAGGCTGTGTAAGCAAGTGACCTGGAGCTGAGCCAGGTCAATGTGGAGGCCTAGATTTTGCTATCCTTCCTGGTTGACATTTCTTCTCTGAATCAATCATCAAGGAACTTCCAAACATGCAATAACAACAATAACCACCAAGAAACTTCAAACAGGTAAGTAAAATTACTTCATAAGGTGTAAAATGTTTACTATCCTATCACTGGAGTCTTCAGAAGAGCATGAGGGGGATTATCTGTTACCATCACCATCATCACAGCATTACCATGAACTGAATGTTGAGCCAACACTGCAGTGTTGGCTGGATAACATGACACTCATTCACAACCTCTGTCTTATTTGCCTTCATTACAGAGTCTAGAGAAGCAGAACATTTCCTTCTCTAGCCTTTCTTGTAAACGGAGGTATCTGTGTGCCACAGTTGGAACAAGACATAAGCAGAAATCTGCTGGGGCTCAGAGGAAAGCTTTTGATTTTCCTGTTTCCATGAAGTAAAAAATCAACACGTTATGAAGGCTGAATGGGAAGATACAAAGAATAAGCATCATTGATCGCAACACCAAGTATTTAAAACTAAAACAGCAACTGCTTGTTATAGAATTGTGGTGGTTATTTAAACAACCCTCAATTAGCTTAATAAATGGAAAATATTCCTGATATACTTACCATGCTCTTAACCAAGGTTTAAAGTAGGTTAGTGACAGAAACAGAACTGAAGCCCACGTATGACATATCCAAACCCCTGATTTTTAACAACTACACTAACAAGGATGCGTGTGTGCTATGAAAACTCAGGTGTCTTAATGACAAGCCCAGTGGTTATTTTGTTTGGAGGGACTGCTCCTCATATGGTGGTCACAGCCATTCTTATCATAAAACTTTATATCCTGGATACATCTTAATAATATGTTTAAAAAAAAAAACAATAACACCAATTTCATTGGCTCTTAGACCAGGGACAAAGGGATTCAACTTACTGACACATCAGTTAACATCTCATGATTCCCTTCTTGGCAGTCTAGGATCATCTTCTCCCATTCTGAATTTCTTTCATGTTTGAATCCATAAAAATTTAACACTTGCCTACAGAAACTTCTCATTTCCCCTTTCTTATTTTGTACCCATTTGGACTTTCAAGATGGCCACAAATGAGTTTGGCCCTTGTTTTCTATACAATAGGCAAGTGTCATTTCAACAAACTAAGCATCTGATAACACTTAAAAATAAACAGTACACTGTTTCTGGAGGGTCACTTATCCCCTTACAATAGAGCAAATTGGAAAGATCATTCAAATATTTCAAAGCCTAAAACAACATTGAGCTGATGGTGACAGTGATCAGCTGTTGGCAGCTGGTCGGGTTTTCATGGCTTTATTCTCAAGTGAAATGCACTCCTTATCTGTGGTTATGACTGGCCATTACATAGGACGATTAATGGGGTTGCTTTTGGCTATCATGGAAAGCTTAGGATGTGTTCTCTATGTGGGTCCCTAAAAGCAGATATCCTCTCTGCAAAGCTGACAGGTCACATCCCTCAACCAATTAGCTAATTGTCTGAAATCACTCCTTGCAGATCAAGAAAAACTGTCTTGTGAATGAACTCTGTTCATGCAGAAAGCAAGAGCCTTTTGTTTCCTTCTGAAGACCCTATTCAACTCAAAGGCCTCTTCCATCTACAAAATTCTAAATTCTACAAATGTGAACAATCAGCTCCAATGAATGAATCCTTCCGGCTTTATAGCGAATGAGTGCTTTTTTGACTACAGGATTTTGGGTTTTTTTTGTTTTTTGCTTTTTTTAGTTTTTTTTTAGGGGGGGGGAGTTTGTTTTTGAAGAAAATTGTTTTTTAAATGTAGCTTCCTGACTGCACCAGGTGTGAAATGGTAAATAAAAGAACATGCAGTTGTGTTGGCCATCTTTAACTGTTCCCTTTAAAGCTTGCCAAACTGATGTCATTCTGGATGCTTTCTATTCTGCTGACCAAGCTAGGCCTTCCTAGAAAAATCTATAGACTGTCCAGTTCTAATTAAGATGTTGCATCAAATTCTAAAAGCTCAGGGTTATCCAGGAGATTGGTAGCTAGCTCTCACTGAATAAAGAGAAGCGGGTGGCCCCTTTGCTGTGGTTAATACCAGTTCCTTCATCTCTGACCTGCTGGAATAAGATGGGCTGAGAAGCAATCACTTTGCATTGAGTGGTAAGACAGCCTTATTTATATCATTTGCATACCATCTTTCAAAGACGTTTATTTTCCTGCTTCCAAATACAATGCTATTGTGTTCAGACATCTACCCTTTCCTGTGCCATTCCCCCTACAACTTAAAACTCCTTCAAAAGCTAAAATCCTACTAAGCAAAGACACACAACAGAAAGCCCCTATCTCTTACATCTGAGAATACTGGAAAAGTTTTACTGGATACAAGGGCTCAATAAACGATGGACAGAATTTTAATAAAGAGAGATGGGGGAAGGAGTAGAAGCTCCCTTGGAAATGGAGATAAGAAAGAGTACAGTACTTTCCATGTGACAGATACTATGCTAAGTACTTTCACATAAGTCATCCATACCTTATAACAGATGACACTAGGAAAGGCAGGTGGTATTATTATTATTATCTCAATGTCTTTAACCAGTTAAAAAAATTTGCCCAAGACAAAAAGGGGAAGGGGCATGTGCTTGGCTGGCTCAGTTGGTAGAGCATGTGACTCTTGATCTCAGGGTTGTGATTTCAACTCCCATGTTTGGCCTGGAGCCTACTTAAAAAAAAATTGCCCAAGGTTATGGGTCTCAAACACAGATGCAGGTCTAAATCATCTTTCCCCACCAAACTGATGAACAGTGACATGAAGGCAGGGAAGAACAAGGCTCATTTAGAGTGGGGAGTGAGCCCATATGGTGGGCAAGCGTGTAGTAGCTTCTGAGCATCTGCTCTTTGAGAGTCACCATTTAAAGAAAAGGGCCCCACTAGTGCTATTAGGTGTAACCACAGTGAAATTACTCATCATTTTGACAAGGTGAATCAGAAAAAGTGAAGTCTTTTAAGAAACCATCAGTAGTTCTGATATGGATGACTAGTTCAGGATCAAGATAGCTACTTCTTTCATCATTTCCATTTGGCAATATATTTGAATTGAACCTAAATGCTACCTGAGCCTTGATCCCAGTGTGTACCAGTGATCTAGTTTAGCATGGCTGAAGGCAATGATTATTCAAGGAAGACTACATGGGCACCTCCTGTCACACCTACATTTTGTATGGTCTACAGAGTCCCCAATTATGTCTTGGGGTCTTTGTCCACTTACCAACATTATCCCCTTTCCTATTCCTCTATTCACAGGTTCTAAAATAAGGGCTGAAACACAGCAGTTATTTACTTACTTGCTGAAGAAATACTACATAAAAGGCATTCAATAGATGTTTGGTGAGTAAATAAATGAACTAGATATTTCTATTAGAAGAAGTGGATGAGAGATGTCAAATTGTAGACTCAAAGTTAGAGTACTAGGGTACAATCTAAAGTAAGATGGTAAATACAACTTGGAGCTGCTAGATGGGCTGGGGGTGCCCTGAATACCAGGCATTGGACTTGACTTCATTTGACAGGCAACAAGAAAGAGAAACCTGAATGCTGCTGAGGATGAAAAAATCGTGTGCATGGTGGTAGGGAGGGAGGAGGGTAATACTCAAAATAGTTCTAGATGGTCAGACAACAGCCTGAAGGTACCAAACAAGAAATGAAAAGTGAAGCCCTAGAACTAAGGAGAGGGCCAGAAAGATGGACAGAAAACAGAACAGGGCCAGAAAGATGGAAAGAAAGCAGAATCCTTGTCTTTGTTTCACAAAATTTCATACCTTTTCATGATGATACCAAAGGTCTAATTTTTTCACTACTCTCTCTCTATTGCCACTTTCTAATTTGTCTCAGTTATTTTTCTCTTTGAGAATTTTCTTCCTTTGACCACACCTTAAAATTTCTGAAGCCAGTTATTATTTGATTAGATAAATGTAATGTGTCATAGCCTCAGAACTGTTTTAAACTCTCATAATTTCCGACTTGAGTGGGAGAGAAAGGCCAGTGTAAATATATTGTGTTCTTGCCCCTATGGACAAGATAGACTTCGCCTACTCAATTCTGGTCAGAGCCAAAACAGAGTAAAATGATTTCTCTGTCTTTCCTATCGAAGTACAGCAGAAATAAATATAGGGAGTACCTCATTCTGTGGCACATGAAAATAAGGATACTCCAAGAAAGAAACATTTCTACCCATAATTTTTCCTTGCATTCTGTCGAGAGTAAACACTATCAAGTGACCTGCCCCCCAGAAAAACCCCACGCCATGCCTTTGCTTGAGCTCATTCTCACACCTTATGTACCCCACAGGTACTCCCCAGCTACATTGAAATTATACTCCTCCTTCAAGGACTACCTTCAGTCCACCTCCTCTAGGTTGTTTCCTCTGATTTTTAAGTGGAATGTAAAACTTTCTCAACTAAACCCCTTTAACACCTTGTCTGTACCTCTTCTTACAAATCACAAAAAGACCTGTGTTATGCTTTCTTATGAATGTCTTATATCCTACTCTATTCCCTCCTTAAGAAATTAGTTTTGGGGCGCCTGGGTGGCTTAGTCGGTTGAGCGTCCGACTTTCGCTTGGGTCATGATCTCACGGTTCGTGGGTTCGAGCCCCGCGTCGGGCTCTGTGCTGACTGCCAGCTCAGAGCCTGGAGCCTGTTTCAGTCTGTGACTCCCTCTCTCTCTGACCCTCCCCTGCTCACGCTGTCTCTCTCTCTCTCTCCTAGAAATAAAAATATTAAAAAAAAAAAAAAAGAAATTAGTTTTGAAGTAAGGGTCTGTATCTTTTGGACATCCCCCCACCCCAGTTCCTAGTATAGCATATATATAGCCTTCATAGGAAGCTCTCAACACTTGCTGAAATGAATTAATGAACATATTACTTTAAATGAATATTCATATACATTACTTTAGGGTATGATTATCTCTATTTTACAAATAAGAAAATGAAGACTCCAAAAAGTTACATGATTCAGAAAACAGGTTATGCTTTCCACAAAAGTTGAGATAAAAGGCCCAAATAAGAGGATTCATATTGAATCTGGGTACCTTTTGGATAACAGCTATTATCTCTTATTGAATTATCAACTGAGAACATAAGTTGCTACTTTTGGGGGAAATAAATGTGTTAATATGTATATCGAGATCCATAAAAAAAATCATATAATCCAGACTAGTATGTCTACTTCCAGAAATCCATCTTAATATCCAGAGATGCAGACAGACTTATGTATGAAGAAGTCCATGATACTGTTGGTCAAAATAATGAAAGCATCAGTAAAATCTTCTGTTTCACAGTTGAAATACTGAAAATATGTTTACTTCTCCTCCCTCTCAGATTCCAAAGACATGACAAAGTAGCACAAGGCTGAATAAATGAATACCTATGCTTAGGGTGGGAGAGAAAAATAAAGGAAGAAAAAGAACAGAATATTTTTTTAAAAAATGCATTTTATTATTATTCTTTTAAGCAATCTTTACATCCAATGGGAGGCTCAAATTCACGACTCTGAGATTAAGAGTCACGTGTACTACTGACTGAGCCAGCCAGGTGCTGCTAGACCGGAAATTTTTAACACTTTTCAAAAGATGGAAAGTAAGGGAATTACACTGGTAGATGTACTACAATGTAGGTGTAGCTACAGCCTGCCCAAGTGAAGGAAGCCAGGTAAAGGAACATGGGGAAAAGATGCATGTAGTAGCTAATGCTGCTTCTTTATAAGGCCTAAAAAGGTATCATGTTGGCAGTCAGAGCAGTACTGTCCAAAACAAATGTAATACGAGCCACATATGTAATTCTGAAATTTCTTTTTACACTTAAAAAAAAAAAGAAACAGATAAAATTAACTTTAATAGTATATCCAAAGTATTATCATTTCCACATATAATCAATGTAAAAATGAGATATTTTCTTATCTTGTCTTTTTGTTCTTTGAAATTTGATTTGTATTTTAAATTTACAGTATTATCTTAATTCAATTAAGACAGATTTCAAGTTCACTTACAGCTAGTAGCTATTGTAACTGATATCACAGAATCAAAGAATAAGGAGAGCAAGGTCAGGAAAAAGAAAAGAAATCAGTGATTAATTGAAAACTTTCTAAAGAATCAACTGAGTAGAAACAGTTTAGATATGCAAGAACACAGAGAAAGTCTAACTTCTCTACATTCTTTCTGAAAAATTACCAAGGACGCTTTATGGCAAAGTTAAAAAGGATTCTAAGAAAGAGATGACATAAGGTGCAAGAAAGGAGATTTAACCCAGGACTTTAATGAAATGATAGTAGGCTTTGACATTAGAACAAAAACTCTGTGGACTTAGAGAAGAATGTGTTAAGATGAAAGTTATTTCCCTAAAACAAACAGTATGATTAGGAAGTCAAGTGATGTCAGTAATATGTTAAAAGCAGATGCTTCTTTCTTCAGTCAGGAAAAAAAGGCAATCCAAAACTCCCAAGAAAACAAACAAGAAAGGCAAGGTATAAATATGAAGCAAAGAAAATGTGGCAAGTGATAGAATGTAGAAAGAGAATCTATTTGATCTTGATGTTTGGATTAATCTCCTTTAAGTTTCACGGGTTTAGTACCATAGAACTTTATTTTTCTTCTGGGTCAACTTATGCAATTCTTCTCTGCTGTAAATATTTACATAATTGTAATACTAAAAGGATATTTATTAGTTTTTAATTCTTAGAATCATCCCCAGGTGAAACTTAAGACTTCTTTATTTTAGAGATCTGAATATAAATGTTATTTAGTTATACAATATATATAATACATAGGAAGAGATTATTATTCCTATATATGTATAGGAATTATCTCATCTTACTTGTTGGAAAGCCAAAATATTCTATATACAGTTAGGGAGAGGAAAAATAGAATCTTAGGTGTAAGTGGTAAGCTGCGCAAGATGTCTGAGGAACTTAATGATTCAATGATGCCCTTTTCTTTATCCAGGATCACTAAGGCTCTGGTATTCTGGTGCTTGCTACAAAGTGTTTTAATGACTGAGTCACAGTGTAGCCTTAAATTATCTTCAAAATGTATAATAAGCATTTTTAAACTTATAACATTAAGTGAGATAAACTGTATCCAAAATTACAGACAGTATGAAGCCTGGGAAAATGAAATAAAATTAGAGCTACACTTATGTATTAGGAGAGATTTAGGTTAGAGTTAAGTAATCACCAGACTTCTGAGAGGCTTGAGAATCCAGTTGAGGAAACACAAGTGGTATAAGGAATAGTCAAGTGTAAGTGCCAGGCACTGATACTATATCTGATCTATCTCTATAATCAATCTCCCTTCTCCAACACACACAGTTTGTACTTATTAAATATTCACAGATTTAGATTCTCAAGGCTATTTGAATGCTTTAGGATGGCCAAGAAACCATTAGCTTCATAGTGAAGCCAAAGGAGTCTTCTTGGAAGAGCTAAGCCTTCAAATTATATCTCAAAGGATGGACAGGTTTCAAACAGTGACTGAGGGGACTGAGGACTCCTTAATGGACAAAGGACCAGCTCCCAGACTGAAATGCAAAGAAGGCTCTCATGGAAGACAAGAAAATGAGGTTACTTTTAAGGTGCGGTAACCAGAAGTTACTTACAGACATTGGCTTCTCCTCATCACTGACACAGAGATTCACAGTTTGGGAGGCTATATTTAAGAAGACGGAACTCCCAAATGTCTAAACTGAGTTCCCTTCTTCCTCCCATTAACCTATACTTGATCCTGTCTGTATTAGCCAAATAGACTATCTTTCCCCTTCCATTCTTCTCCCAGCTTATGCTTCTGCCCAGAAGATAAGCTTCTCACTAACAAATACTCACATCACAGATGTAGAGTTTGCTTCTAGAGACCCAGGACAATCTACTTGGCAACCTTGAGGGAAAAAACAGGCAAGATGACTTTAATGCTTCACCTTCTATGGCTGGACTTCAAAATAAGACTGCCCAGCTCAAAGACAACAGTATATTTGTTAAGGCATCTTAAATTAGGGCTCTGTACTCAAAAAGCATTCTTTATAAGTCTCAAACACCCCTTCTTCAGACTATTTATAAGTATCCCATAAAAAGAGTTTTTATTCTTTGGAAAGAGATTTAATAGAAGAGGAGAACAGGAAGAGATAACATAAGCATATACATGTGCCAGACATCATATAGACATTCTATAACAAATCCATAGAGCCCTTGTTATGCCCATTTTATAGAAAAGGAAAAAGAAGTTTAACTTCATAGAGAGTGAGTAATTTTCTGGCTATGTGAATGGTGGAGCTGGAATTCAAATCTACAAACTTCTTACTCCAAAACTCACTGCTCTTCCCCCTACACCATACAGCCTCAAAGAAAGGAAGGGGGAGTGAATTTACCAAAGCTACATTGTTGGAAAGCACGAACAGAGAGGTACAGCTGTTATCTTCACAAACCCTCCCATATATATTTTTTAAAGAAACAAAATGGTCTTACTAAGTAAGACACACACCCTTCTAAGATGACAAAAATGAAGAGCCTTAAATAGGCCTTTCTTTCAAAGGGGAAGGGGTGAACTAAATATCAGAGTAGGTGACTTTGCTTCTCACATGAGTCTGTCACAGCTCAGAAGATATTTTAGGGAAAAGATATTTACCTAGTGTGACCGCAGAATCTAAGAGAATTTAGAAGGGGTGGTGAAGAAGAGAGAGGGAGAGAAGGGAGACTGACTCATTATTTGTTTTCCAAATATAAAAACTCAAGCAAAACACAGTGAGAGTCAGCTATCCAGCTGGGTGCTCTTCAGGATTAACTGTGTGTGTGGCCAGGCACTTAACTTCATATTTCTGATGGACTGCTGTAAAATGGAAGAAGAACTCAGAATAAGGCTTCTTGTCAAGAGAACACCAAGAGAGTTGTATTTATAACTTCTGAAATACAGACCTAAGCAAATGGCCCGACATGGAGCCCTGGGTCCTAGGTCCAGTATCCTTGCCATAGTTCATGTCATAAGGTTGTGCTTGGAGATATGACAACGGCATATCAGTGTCCTGACAATGGCAGTGCCATCCCATATTTTTATAGCCTTTCCACGGGTTACAGTTGGGCTTTTAAAATATAGATTTCGATTCAATGTTGAAAACAAAATGCCAGTGTAATAGAGTAGAAAGAATAAGGGATTTGGCATGGGCCATCATGGGGTTGAATCTTGGTTGTAAGATTTAAACAAGATACTTAATCTTTCCGAGGCTTATTTTTCTCATCATTAAGATGAGGGATAATTACCTGAGAACACTTATTTATTGGGAACTAAATTGAGCTCCTGATACATAAAACACTCAAAAGATAATTTCCATATTAACTTTTACCTCACATCATATACAAAATTTAACTTGAAATGGATCATAGATCTAAGTGTAAAAGCTAAAACTCAGAGCTCTTAAAAGAAAATATAGGAGGAAAATCTCTGTAACCTTGAGGTAGAAAAACAACAACAAAAATCATCATAAAAGAAAAATAGAATAAATAGACCACCAAAATTCAAAGCTTTTGCACCTCAAATGGCACCATTAAAGAAAATGAAAAGGCAAGCCATACTGAAAGAAAATACATGTTTTCACAGACTAAAGGAAAAAATTACAGCTATTTCTACCTAACAAAAAGCTGGTATCCGGACCATTAAAAAAACTCTTAGAACTTAGTAACAAGAAGATAAATGAAACCATATAAAACATGATCAAAAGCCTTAATCAGAGACTACACAAAAGAAGCTATAAAAAAAAGCCAGTTAGCACATGAAAAGATGCTAACGATTATTAGACATCAGGAAAAAGTAAATTAAAACCAAAGTTATACACTATTACCTGTAATCCCATTGGAAGAACTGAAATTAGGGGCACCTGGGTGGCTCAGTTGGTTAAGCACCCGACTTCAGCTCAGGTCATGATCTCGCAGTTCCTGGTTTTGAGCCCCGGGTCGGGCTCTGTATTGACAGCTCAGAGCCTGGAGCCGGTTTCAGATTCTGTGTCTCCCTCTCTCTCTGCCCCTCCCCAGCTCATGCTCTGTCTCTCCCTGTCTCAAAAATAAATAAATGTTAAAAAAATTAAAAAAATAAAAGAACTAAAATTAAAAAGACTGGCCATACCAAGTGTTGATGAGAAAGTAGAACAACTGAAAATCATATACACTGTTGCGGGGAATGTATAATAGTACAGCCAGTTTGGAAAACAATTTCTGGGTTTTTTTGGAAAACAATTTCTTAAAAAGGTTAACAAACAATTACCATATGACCAAGCCTATTTGACTCCTGGCTATTTATACAAGAGAAATGAAAGCATACATCCACACAAAGATGTGCAAATGAATATTTGTTGTTTGTATCAGCTTTATTTAAAATAGCCAGAAACTGAAAAAAACCCCAATGTCCATTAGTGGGTAGTATGTCCATACAGTAGAATCCTACTCAGTAATAAAAAGGATCTATGCACCAACATGGACACATCTAAAAATCATTATGCTGAAAGAAGCCAGACCAAAAATGTGTATATTGTGTAATTCTATTCACATAAAATGCAAACTCATCTGACAACAGATGAATGCTTGCCTGAGGCTGAGGAAAAAGAAAGGGACAGACTGCAAAGGGACAAAAGGAATTTTGGGGGGCTAAGGGAAATGTTCTGTATCTTGACTGTAGTAGTCATTTCATGGGCTGAACAACTGTCAACCTCACTGAATTTAAACAGATTTGTTTTGTGTACGTTATTCCTTAAAGTTGATAAGGAAAAAAAATTACTTTGTCTCTCCTGCCTCTAGAACCAAGTTAAAAAGCTACTACTGTGCACTTCTTGGTCACAGGGGAAACAAAAAGCTGTACATAAAGGGATGGCATTGCAAAAGCCTTGTAATTTAGTGAGTATCAACAACGTGTTTAATTTATTGAATATCAATAAGGTATTTGGCAACATGTGAGGCACTTCATACACATTATCTTATTTAATTTTAACAGATTTGATGAGGCAGGCACTATTATCTCTTTTACAGATGAGGAAACAGGTTCAGAAAATTTAAGAAATTCATCAAAAGCCACCCGGATGTAAATGGTAGAGTTGGATTCAAGAATGGATCTGGAATCAAAACAGTAGGCTTGACTTCAAAGGCAATGCTATTATTTCCTCCAGTGCTTAGGGCATCCTCAGAAGGCAAAGCTGTGATAGCCCAGAGACTGGAAGTGTTAGTGAAGATTTCCTTTAGCAGGGCTGGGAAATCCTCTCAAGCAGGGGAGTTTTAGCAGTCTATTTCAAAGGAGGCTGGGAAGATGGTAAATGGGGTATACAGCTCTGCTTGTGAGGCCGAGGACAATCCTCTCTCTCTCGGCTCCAGCATCTGCTGGTATTTTGTTAACTCTTGGCTCCTCCATATTCACCCACCCACTGGTTTCCCAGGGAAAAAAAGCCAAAATATCTTGGCTGAACAGACGAATGGGTCACAGATGACAGAGGTAAAAAAACAAAACAAAACAAAACAAAACAAAAAAACCAAGAAGTTCTGTAAATATGCTTCTTTTTTAAAAGCAAAAACAAATCGCACAGTTCCTTGTTCTTTTTCCTTATTCTCTCTGAGTTGTCCATCTTGTAAAACATTTTCTTGTCTACGTTTTCATTCATCACAGTGGAAAAAGTAAGGCAAATGGGTCATGGTGGAAGTTTAAATAAATTTACAGTCTTTCTATTTCAGACCAGCTGTAGCCCATCTCCCCTGAAGCCAGGCCAACAGACCAAGAAGGTGCCTTGAGCTGCAGAAACCGGGCCATGGGAAACTAGGATCTGGAGGGATGGCTCGGCATTGGGACCAACATTGTGGACAGAGTAGAAAGAGACCTGGGTTCTGGGATTAACTATGTATACTCAACTTTAAGACTCTGTCAAGTCATGTCTCTCTCTGAGTCTCAGAAGACTGGACTAAACATGTTTTTCAACTTTCAACAAAGGCCCTCCGTTTATAACCAAAAATAATCTTCCCCCTAAACCCTCAGATTCTCATGCACTTCCTCTTTGAGAATTGCTCTGTTGCCTTTTTATTCCCCAAAAGCCAAGCTTCACTTTCTGAAATTTATACTATAAAAACAGGCAACTTCAGCGTAATAGTATAATACCAGATAAAAACTTCTAAAAAGTATATATAAACATACACTGAAAATTCTGTCATAATCTTTAGTGTGTGTAACTGAGAGCCAGAGATTAGATGCCCTAATGCAAACTGCAGTATTTTTGGTTGTTCTTCATTTCCTTTCCTGATTTAGCTTGAACTGCAATTTTACTAAAGCTCCTTTGCTCCCTTCCTCACACACGGTAAGAAGTCAGAGGGACATGTGCTTTTGTGTGCTCCTTTAACTAGAGCATCCTCCCCCAAACTACACTCTGCCAAATTGTTTCTGGTAAGCAACTTTGGAAAGTAAAAATTCCCTAGATGTTCTGGACAGGGTGTGAAAGGAAGACCCACAACCCAGCAGGGGAACTGAAACATTCTCCCCTTGCGTCCACTTCTGTCCTGGGAGGATGGGGGAAGGGACGTTGCGGAAGAAGCTTTTAAAGGAAGCAGACTTGCAGGACTTTTGCTGCAAACAATTGTGTACTGTATCCAGCTGTTAAATGAGGCAACAGCTCAAAACTAGAGGAGAACAAAGGGACCCAAGCTCTTGCTCCTAAAACAGCAAAGTACTATGTTTCTGCTTCACATGTTTACAGCTTAGTACCTGTTTCTGGCTTCCAGCTCTGGAGCTCTAAGAAGTGTAACCCTTTATTTTTACACACAAAATGTTGTGCAGAACCAAAACATAAAAAAATAAATTCGAGCTCTGGGGGTTAGAGGACCCGGGGGGAGAGCTCTGCCAGCTCAGCTGCTATCATCTCTTTCGTCAGGCAACTCTCTGGACTCCGAGAGCCACAAGAAACACTATTAGGTCTATTGATGCGTGTTGATTCATGTCTGATAGGTAAGCCTATTGATTTGTGGAGTTTATGGATAAAAACATAGATGATGATGCCGTTAATCTGATTGAATAGGCTGGGGTGGTTGTTGTCGGCTTTTCTTTTCTTTCCCCTTATGTCTTCTTCAATGATCTCGTCAATTCCCAATGCTTTGTTGATCATTTCTATATGGAAGACTCAAATTGTACACTTTAAGACATGATCTCTTTACTTAGCAGAGCAACTGAAACATATTGATGGGAGGAGACAAGCAGGGATCCAGGCACGCGGACAGTCTGGCAGCAGAATCCAAAGGTTTGGTCCCAAAACTCAGGACCAGCACTATAGTTCTCAGAGGACTAGTGAGAGAAGAAGAATCATGGGAATCCCTAAAGAATCAAAGTGCAAGGCAAGGACTTGGCCAAAAGGACCTGGATAGGAGATCTTCTTAGAATTGGGGGTCAAAGCCAGAGCAGGGCTAGTTTTCAGGATGACTTCATGCTAATTCCCAGAGGCCTGGATCAGGTTCTTAAATCCCACCCCCCATCATCCCCATTACAAGCAGAACTGTTTCACAGACCTATCCTAAAGTATGAGAGGACAGAACCAAGTTAATCTTCACAGCTGAGCATATCCAGGCCCTACTTGTGTCTAGCAAGTTGAAAGAAATATCATGAGCAGAAAAGATGCAGAACAGATGTTCTTAATGTTTTCCAGGTCACTCGCAGAGATAGACACAGATCCCTATCAACTCAATAGCCAATTCTCTCTTTGTACCTTGTTACAGAACTGATATTTTGTTCAGAGAACTGATAGAGACTCCATGTTCACAGGAAAGGCATCTTCCCCCCCAACACACCCCTCAGCCCAGGGGTTGAATCACAACTGGTCTAAAGCAATTATGCAAATCAATTTCCTTTTGCCAGGATTGGACTAGACAGGTGGGCATACAATCCAGTTCTGACCAAAAAAATCATTAAGTTTTCTAAAGGGGAAAGAAAGTGCCTTGTTTTCTTGGTAACATGCATGGGTCAAGGACAGAACCCTGAAGCTTCCTCCTTCTTATGTGCTAAATGAACATCAACATCCTTGTAATTGAAGACACTATTACTCAGATTTTCTGTTAAGTGTTTCTAAAACCTTCCCTGACTGATCTGCTGACCCACCTGAAAGAGCAGGCAGCAAGAGTGGTTGCTTAGCCTTAACTGGCCTGAGCTGGCCAACTGCAACTGTGTTGTCTATTATGTCCTATAATGGACGGGCCATCATGGCCACAAAGGGGAAGAGCTGTGTGGTCATTGCTGCCAATAGGCACTTCGGGATCCAGGCCCAGATGGTGACCACGGGCTTTCAGAAGATCTTTCCCTGGGTGACAGGCTATACACATTACCACTGATGTCTAGGCTGTGCCTAGCGCCTCAAGTTCCAGCTAAATCTGTATGAGCTGAAGGAAGGCTGGCAGATCAAGCCTTACGTTCTCATGAGCATGGTGGCCAACCTGTCATATGAGAAATGGTTTGGCTCCTTCTACACAGAGCCAGTCCTCTCTGGGTTGGATCCGAATACCTTTAAGCACTTCATTTGTTCTCTAGACCTCACTGGCTGCCCCCTGCTGACTGACAGACTTTGTGGTCAGTGGCACCTACTCCAAAAAAACATACAGGATGTGTGAGTCCCTCTGGGAGCCCAACATAGATCCAGAACACCAATTGGAAACCATCTCACAAGCCATGCTGAATGCTTGGATAGGGACACAGTGTCAGGCATGGGAGTCACTGTCTACATCATTGAGAAGGACAAAATTACCAGCAGGACACTGAAGGCCCACCTGGGCTAACTCTCTGTTCGCAGAGACTGCTTTTTTTTTTTTTTTTTTTTTTTAAATAAAATAGTTTTTCTTTTGGGACACCTTGGTGGTTTAGTTAGTTAAGCATCTGACTCTTGGTTTTGGCTCAGGTCAAGATCTCAGTCTGTGAGTTCAAGCCCCACATGGGGCTCTGATGACAGTGTTGAGCCTGTTTGGGATTCTCTCCCCCGCCCTCACTCTCTCTGTCCCTCCCCCACTTGTATACACGCACTCTCTCTCAAAAGAAATAAACTAAAAAAAAAAAAGATTTTCTTTCAAAAACTATGAGCCAAAAACTATGAGATTAAACCAATGGGCCCTATATCCAATAACTTTTTTTTAATGTTTATTTATTTATTTTTAGAGAGTAAGAGAGAGAAGCAGAGAAAGATAGAGAAAGAATCCCAAGCAGGCTTCATGCAGTCAGCACAGAGCCTGATGCGGGGCTCAATCTCATAACCTTGAGATCATGACCTGAGCTGAAATCAAGAGTTGGACACTTAACTGACTGAGCCACCCAGGCGCCCCTCCTGTAACTTTTATTATGTGGATATATGCAATATTTTATATTCAACTATAGGAGATTTATAGGTTTCAGGTCAAGAATCCTTACCCAACCCATCAGTTCTCAAAGTGTGCTCCCTGGACCAGCATCATCAGCGTGACCCAGAAATTTAGAAAAATTAGAAAAATAATCTCTCTTGCCAAACCCCAGACCTACTGAATCAGAAATCCTTGTAGTGGAGGCTAGCAATTTCTGTTTTATTAAGTTGTCCAAGTGATCTGATTCATGCTAAAGTTTGAGCACAGTTGCCTTGAGCTCACCATTAATTTCTGTGATGACAGAAATGTTTATATCTGCACTGTCCAGTATGGTAGACACTAGCTACATGTGTCTATTGAGCACTTATAATGTGGCCGGTGCAGCCAAGAAACTAGATTTATAATTTTATGTAGTTTTAGTTTATTTAAATTTAAATATCCCTGTGGCTAGTGGCTACTGTATTGGATACTGCAGCTCCAGATAATCCTAAGGGACTTTATGTTATCAAATGGCTCAAGAGTAAGTCACAAAATAGGCAATGGTTCTCAAACCTCAGTATGCATCTCAATCACTAGAGGGATTATAAAACACCAATTATAGGCTCCTACCCTACAATGTATGGTTCAGTAGGTCTAGCTTGGGGTCTGAGAATTTGCGCTTCTTTTTTTAATGCTTATTTTTGAGAAAGAGGGAGAGAGCATATGCCAGAGCAAGGAAGGGGCAGAGAGAGAGGGAGAGAAAGAATCCCAAGTAGGCTGCATGCCCAGTGCACAGCCTGACAAGGGACTCTATCCCAGGACTGCAAAATCACAATTCAGGCTAACATCAAGAGTCAAACTCTCAACCAAATAAGACAGCCAAGTGCTTAAAAAATCTGTACTTCCAATAGGCACCTATATGATGCTGATGCTACCGATTCTGGGAACTCACTCTGAGAAGTACAGAAATAAGCAAAACTTTATTTTGCCTTCTTATAACCTACCTCAAAGCTACTTTTCTACAATTCTTTTTTTAAATTTAAAAAAAAAATGTTTATTCATTTTTGAGAGACAGAAAGACAGAGCTCAAGCGGAGGAGGGGCAGAGAGAGGGAGACACAGAATCCAAAGCAGGCTCTGAACTGTCAGCACAGAGCCCGATGTGGGGCTTGAACTCATGAACCACGAAGTCATGACTTAAGGCAAAGTTGGATGCTTAACTAACTGAGCCACAAAGGTGCCCTTACTTTTCTATAAGTCTAACCAGTGTCTTCCTTTGTGTTCATCAGAATAACAAAAAGGTAAAGTTCCCTGAAAGTAGGAACTGACATCTTCCCATTCTGTATGTCTCATACTCCACACCAGCTCAGTGTCATGGTTCCAGCAGGTACACGACATCACTGAAAGAATAGTGGCCACCCCCACAACCCCACCCACGGAAAGAAGAAGACTTTTGGAAGGGTCTGTCATGTTTCCAAGACCATGATACCTCCTCATAATCATCAGGTGGCAGGTTGTATGTTTCAGAAAAAATGCACAGAAAGGTTAAGTAATTTGCCCAAGGCACTAGGTCCTATTTCTTATTCTTCTGTATTTTAAAGTATTATTTCATAAGTTGTTTACATAAGTATATTTACAGAATAGTGTGTATATATGCATATATGTTTTATACATATTATGTAATATATATAACTTATATATAACATTTTATACATATATGTATAGTGATGCTGAAAACTAAAATATTCAAGAGTGAAAAAGACTTCTGACACTATAATGGTATGAAAGGTAACAGGCCTAGTAATCTGGATGGGGGCTACACCTTCTCAAATAATACCGCATACAAAGCCATCTATGCCAAAGACCCAGCCTAGCCAGCAATGTAGTTTCAAGCATTAATGGGAAAGGCAAGAATCAAGGACAAACACACAGGGGACTTTTCTGAAGGTCAAAAAAGCAACAATAAATACCATGCCCAGAAAAGCTTTTAAATCTGACCTTTTCTTCTGCTGAAGCCATTCACCTTCCAGCATCTTCAATCTAATAGACTGAAGTAGGCTGAAATGGCTCTTAGGAGAGAACTGGGCTAGTCTTTTCCTTAATGCTGCCTCTCCACCACTACTCTAGCAGCATTACTGGTAATTACATCATTATACCATAATGGAACACATGCGGTGCAAGTGAAACAGCCCAGCAGCTCCCCAGTCAGGGAGAGAAGAAAGAAGCTCCCTTCATTGTTCAATTTCTATTAACCCTTCAGGTTCTGACTTATTCTCAAAGTCAAACCACCCTTAGGACAATTCACACTCTTAAAACACAGACAAAGAAAGCAGAGCTTCATTGAAGACAAGACTGAACTTAAGTCCATTAGTGTGATGGATTTCCTCCACAAGGATAGGAATTAGGACACCTGGGTACAGGTCTGGCTTTCCTATGAACACCTTATATGACCTTGGGGAAATCATTTGCATCTTTTAAGTTTCAGTTTCTCATCTATGAAGAACAGCAAAGCTCCCAGCAGAAGATTCCAAAACGTCCTTATAGGCAATTTGGGGCTGGACCAAAAGATCACCAGAGTACCTCAAGCTCTAACATTCTATTATATAAAAAGACTATGAATAGGGGAGATAGGAGTGGAGTAAAATTCAGAAGATCAAATCTGGTCTTCAAGCAGTTAATCCAATGAGGGTTTTTGCCTCTACTCCGACCCACAGATCTGTGTCAGATCTTCCTCATCAACATCCATAGCAACTTTTCATAAGATCAAGCTCTGAACTCATTAACAGATCATACAGAGTCTCCTCAAATAAAGTACATAGAAGTACATGGTATACTGGGACAGAATCAAAGTTCTAACTGTTACAGACTCCTATTAATCTGAGTCAACCACCTAGCCTTGGCCAGCTCAAGACACAGTGGGGAGGAGAGAGAGTTAGAATGAAAGATTTTGCTCAAGCAGTCTATGATTTTGATATCTTTGTATCAGTTTCAAATGCTAATGCTGGATATTGGGGCATGCAGGGGTGGGTGGAGGTTGGTGCAAACAGCATGCTAAGAATACCAAATCCTATAAGAAAGGATGAGTTTTCTTATGATATTCTAAAGGTTTTCTCACAGATAAGGAAAAAAATACCTAAAAGACTTCAAGGGAAGAACTAAAACATATAAAACTATATATTAATTTGTCACATATCTCAGAATCTTCTTTTTCTAGTGGCCCAAAAGAAAGAATGTAAAAAATGTGTTGTGTGCAGTTGTCTTCTGGTCTTCACATAGAAGGTATAAGACTTTAGTGTCCAGGAGTAAGGTGATTAGATACTCTTAATTAACCCCCCCACCAAAGAAATTTTAAAAAGCTAAAATTTAAAAAGCTAAATAAGGGCACCTTATTCAGTGGCTCAGTCAGTTGAGTGTTTGACTCTCATGATTCTAGAGTTGTGGGATCAAGCTCCACATTGGGATCCATGCTGAACATGGAGCCTGCTTAAGATTCTCTCTCGCTCCCTCTCTCCCTACCCCCCAACTCTTTCGCCTGCTTGCATGCTCTCTGTCTAAAATAAATTAATAAATAATAAAAAAATAAAAAGCTAAATAAAATATTCCTTAAAAATAATTTTTAAAATGCATCATACTAAGCTGTGAAGTAAGGAATCTGTGCAGAACAAAAATTAAATGAAATGAAAGCAGATGGAAACAAACCAAATGTCCGTAAGCAATGAAAGGACAAAAAAGTGTGGTTTATTCATATACTATATTATTCAGCCACATTAAAAAGGAAGTTCTGGTACATGCTATAACATGAATGAACTTGGAAAACATTACACTACGTGACAGAAGCCAGACATTAAAGGGCAAATTCCCTATGATTCCACTCACAGAGAGTACCTAAAGTCATCAAAATCATAGAGATCAAAAGTAGAGATCAAAGAATCATAGAGATCAAAAAAATGGTGTTTTCTAGGGGTTGAGATAGGGGACAGTAGAAGTTACTGTGTAATGGGTAGAAAATTTCAGTTTCAGAAGTTGAAAAAGTTCTGAAAATGGATGGTAGTGATGATCACACAACCTAATGTATCTAATGTCCTTGAATGTCACACTTAAAGTTTAAATGGTAAATTTTATGTTACATATATTTTACCACAATAAAAAGGAATTACACAAAATCAGAAATCTTCTGCTTTGTAATAAACACTGATGACCACTGTAATGAGTACTTGGGTGTGGGTAATAGAAGTCAAAGCCCAGGACCCGCAATTGTATATGAAGCCCTTTATACACTTGGGTGCCAAGGAACTATACCTTCAGTGCACAGATGAACCACAAATAAACCTGTAGCACTGAAAGAGATCACAAAGAAACTGTCCTCTTTTAACCAGCAGAGAAGGAAAAAGGTCTCTTAGAATTTCTAACTAGCTGGCTCTAGTGAAGGTTTGTAACCAAATCCGTGCAACATATTTTTTTAATATTTATTTTTGAGAGAGACAGAGAGTGCAAGTAGGGGAGGGGCAGAGATAGAAGGAGACAGAGAATCCCAAGCAGTCTTTGCCCCATCACTGCAGAGCCTGATATGGGGCTTGAACTCATGAGTCAAGTCATGAGATAATGACCTGAGCAAAAACCAAGAGTCAGATGCTTAACCCACTGAGCCACCTAGGTGCCTCCAAACCATGCAGTCTTAAGTGAAGATCTAAAAGTAGTCCAGTTAGTAACATCTTCAGACTACTGGCAGAAGCAACTCCTCCTTTCTGGTGGAATAATTCTTAACTCAGGTCTCACATACTTTCTACAGGCAAAGTCTTAAGAAACATCAGACCTTAAAAACAAAAAACACACACCCAGAAACAAGCCACATGAATGAGAACGAGGAAAAACAGACAGCAAAATCAGATCCTTAAAGACTCTAGATATTGAAATTAGAGACACAATTTAACAAGTCTATGATTATCATATCCTAAGATTTAAAAGAGCCTTGACAACAGTTAGCAAGGAACAAGAGAGCATAAAACAAAACACCAAAAACCCAAGTGCATTTGAAAACCAAACAGAACTTCCTAAAATGAAATAATTAAAATAAAAAAAGTCAATGGCCAGGTTAGACAGCAGATTAGACACAGCTATAAAACAGTAAACTGGAAGAGTGATCCAAAAAAATTCCATAGAATGTGACTAAGAAATAAAGATATGGTAAATATGAGAGTTTAAGAGACATGGATGATATAGTAAGCAGGTATAAACTTTAAACTGAAGTTCAATAATGAGTTAAAGAGGATGGAGGAAGGCATTATTCAAATAGCTAGTGGCCGAGAATTTTCCCAGAATCATCAACAAAACAGCAACCTTCATATCCAAGAAGTTCAGCAAATGTCAAGCAGGATAAATAGAAATAAACATACTATAATGAAACTTAAGAACATCAAAGACAAAAATGAAGATATTAAAAGAGAAGCAGAGATCACCTACAAAAGAATAGCATCACACTATCAGCTGGCTTTTCATCAGCAAGATCTAGAAGACCACAGAATAATACTTTCAATGTGTGGGGGGAAAAAAAAAGAAATGTCAAGAGAATGAACAGACAAACCACAGACTAGGAGAAAATATTTGTAACACATGTATCTGAAAAATACACAAAGGAACTCTTAAAACTCAACAATGCCCCGTAATCATATTGCCAGTTGATCTTTTAACTAAGGAGAAAAGACTATGCAATGGGAAAACACAGTCTCTTCAAAAAACTGGACAGCTACACATGAAAGAATGAAACTGGACCACTTTCTTACACCATACACATAAATAAACTCAAAATGGATTAAGGACCTAAATGTGAAATTTGAAATAATAAAAATCCTAGAAGAGAGCAGAGGCATAATTTCTCTGACATTGGTCAGAGCAATATCTTTCTAGATATGTCTCCTGAGGGCAAGGGAAATAAAAGCAAAAGTAAACTATTCAGACTACATCCAAATAAAAAGTTTCTGCACCAAAAAGGGGGAAAAAGATCCACACTGAGACACATAAAATCAAACTGTCAAAAGACAAAGAGAGACTTGTTGTATACAAAGGATCCTCAATATGATTAATAGCTGATTTCTCATTAGAAATCATGAAGGCCAGAAGGCAGTGAGATGATATATTTAAAGTACTTAAAGAAACAATAATGTCATACAAGAATTCAATAGCTGGCAACAACCAACAAAGCTAAAAGATAACCTACTGGATGGGAGAAGACATTTACAAATGACACCCAAAAAAGGGTTAGTATCCAAAATATATAAAGAACTCATTCAACTCAACACCGAAAACCAAAGAATCCAATTAAAAAATGGGGAGAAGACAGGAATAGACATTTCTCCAAAGAAGAGAGATAGTTGGTCAACAGACACATGAAAAGATGCTCAACGTCACTCATCATTAGGGAAATGCAAATCAAAACTACAATGGGATATTACTGCACACCTGTCAGATGGCTAAAATCAAAAGCATAACAAACAAGTGTTAGTGAAGATGTGGAGAAAAAGGAACCTTCTTGAACTATTGGTTAGAAATACAAACTGGTGCAGCCACTGTGGAAAACAGTATGGAGATTCCTTAAGAAATTAAAAATAGAACTACTCTATGATCCAGTAATCCCACTACTGGGTATTTACCCAAGGAGTACAAAGGTACTGATTCAAAAGGATACATGCACCCCTATGTGTATTGCAGCATTATTTACAATAGCCGAATTACGAAAACAGGCAAGTGTCCATCAATAGATGAATGGATAAAAGAGATGTGATATAGATCATTAAAAAAGAATGAAATCTTGCCAACTGTAACAACATGGATGGAGCTACAGAGTATAATGCTAAGACAAAGAAGTCAGAGAAAAGACAAAAACCAGATGATTTCATTCATATGTAGAATTTAAGAAACAAAACAAAGAGGCAAAAAAAAAAAGAGAGAGAGAGAGGCAAACCAAGAAGCACACACTTAACTATAGAGAACAAAGTGATGATTACCAGAAAGGTGGTGTTTGGGGAATGGGGTGAAACAGATGCTGGGGATTAAAGAGTACACTTATCACGATGAGCACTGAACAATGTATAGAACTGATGAATCACTGTATTGTGTCCCTGAAACTAATACAGCACTGTATGTTAACTAAACTGAAATTAAAATAAAAAACTTAATGAAATAAAAATAAAATCAGAAAACCCCTTAACGATAAGAAAATAAATACCCTGATTTAAAATATGGGCCAAAGACCTTCACATATACCTCACTAAAGAGGATATACAAATGACAAATAAGCATATGAAAAGATCCTGCACATTATTTGTCATCAGGGAAATGCCAATTAAACCAACAAGATACCACTACACACCTAGCATAATAGCCAAAATCCAGAACACTGACAACACCAAATGCTGGTGAAGTGGTGCCAACAGGAATTCTCATTCACTGATGGTGGGAATGCAAAATTGTGTAGCTGTTTTGGAAAAACAATTTGGTGGTCTCTTATGAAATTAAACATACTCTTAGTATATGATCCAGTTATAATGCTCCTTGGAATTTGCCCAAAGGAGTTGAAAACTTATGTCCATATAAAAACTTGCACATTGATATTTATAGCAGCTTTATTCATGACTGTCCAAACCTGGAAGCAACAAAGATGTCTGTCAATAGGTAGATACACCATGGTACATTCTGACAGCGAAATATTATTAAGCACTAAAATGACTCAAACTATTCCAAACACAGGAGAAATGATATTTATGTGACATGACAGAGGTGTGAGCCATTGCTATGGCAATCATACTGCAAATAAATGTATCAAATCACTATGTTGTACACCTTAAACTTATACAATGTTGTTATGTCAAGTATAACTCAATAAAAAATAAACTATCAAAAGCCATGAAAAGACAGAGAGGAATCTTAAATGGATATTACAGGGTGAAAGAAGCCAATCTGAAAAGGCTACAAACTATATGATTTCAACAAACGACATTCTGGAAAAATAAACACTTTGGGGATAGTAAAGAGATCAATGGTTGCCAGAGGTCAGGGAACAGGGGGAAGAGATGAATAGCAGAAGCACAGAGAATTCTCAGGGCAGTGAAAATATTCTGTAGGATATCATAATGATGGATGCATGTCATGATACATCTGTTCAAACCCAGAGAATGTACAACACCAAGAGTGAGTGAGTACATAATATATGCTATGTACTTTGTGTGATTGTGATATATCAATGCAGGTTCAGCAATTTCAACAAATGTACCATCCTGGTGGGAGATGATGAAGTGTACGCATGTGTAGGGGTAGAGGTTATATGGGAGATCTCTGTACCTTCCCCTCAATTCTGCTATGTTCCCAAAACTGTTCTAAGAATAAAATTCTTAAAAATATCAACTGTCAGTGCAGAAGTCTACAGCTAAAGAAGCTCTTTCAACAATGAAAGAAAAATAAAACCTTTTTTTTTTTTTTCAGAGAAAACAGAGAGACTGCCACATACAGACTGTCATTAAGTGACAATTCTAAAGGATGTACTTGAGGAAGAAGGAAAATGATCACACATTGAATATCTAAACTAAAAGGAAAAAAACATGAGCAAAGATATGGATAAATATGTGTGAAACAAGAATAGTACCTAACTGGTGTGGTTATAAATCAACAAGATAGAATTAAAATATTAGAGAACAAGAACACAAGAGAAGTGGTGGGAGTTTAACTATTCTATGATCCTTACATAATTTAGAAGGATAGTGTAGTGTATTGAATTGTAGCTCCTCTCAAACCTACATCTGTACTCTAATCCCTGAACCTGTGAATATTATCTTCTATGGCAAAATATGTGACTGTGAAAGTTCTTGAGAGGAGGCACTTACCCTGGATAATCCGGGGTGGGGGGGGCGGGTTGCTCTAAATGCAATCATATGTACTGTTCTGAAAGAGAGAGAGAGAGGGAGAACAGACACACAAAGGAGAAATCACAAAAAAAGAAGGAGACAATGTGACTATGGAGGCAGAGAACACAATGAAAGAGCCACAAGCCAAGAAGCATCTGGAGTCACTAGAAGCTGAGAAAGGCACGGAAAAGATTCTCTCTAGAGTCTTCAGAGGGAGCACAGCCCTTTGACACCTTGTTTTGGACTTCTAGCCTCTAGAACTGTGAGAGATTAAATTTCTGTGGTCTTAAGCCAACAGATTTGTAGTAATTTTATATAGTAACTGCAGGAAACTATTACAGAAAATAAGAATGTTACTTTAGGCCAAATTAGAATGTTTGAGCTAATAAAAGAGCTAAATTCTCCCTAAGTGGATTTATAAATTTAACTTGAACTCAGTAAAAATACCAACTTTTTTTTTTTTTTTAAATACGAAACATAGTTGTTAAGGTTCTTACAGAAAAATAAACAAAGGGGGCGCCTGGGTGGCTCAGTCCATTGAGCATCTGGCTTCGGCTCAGGTCATGATCTCACTGTTCGTGGGTTCGAGCCCTGTGTCAGGCTCTGTGCTGACAGCTAGCTCAGAGCCTAGAACCGGTTTTGGATTCTGTGTCTCCCTCTCTCTCTGACCCTCCTCTGCACACACAGTCTCTCTCTCTCTCAGAAAGAAATAAAAACATTAAAAATTAAAAAAAAAAGAAAAATAAACAAGAATAGCAGTAAGGGGAAACTTAGGCAACTATATGATAAAAACATACTATAAAACCTCATTATGTTTAAACAAAACGTGTTGCCACATATACAGACAGACCAACCATTGTAGTTTAATATATTGCAAATCCACAAATGGGTACCAATGCATAAAATACTTAGGTTGTGATAGACGTGGCATCTTAAATTGTGGGGAAAAAATTTAAGATGGCATTTGAGATTCAAATGACTTTATGACAAAGGTGAATCTGTCCCTCAGAATAAATTTCAAACAAAGCATAGATTTAAACGTAATATAAAATGAAACTATAAAAATAATAAAATAAAGCACAGTACAATTTCTTTCATAACTTCTGAGTAGGAAACTCGTTCTATTATATGATGTCTAGAAACCATAAAAAAGAAAAATCATTAGAGTGACTACACAAAAATCTACAAATCCTGCATGGCACCATAAACAAACACATAAGTGCATATGCATGTGCATGCACACACACACACACCCTATAGGCAAAGCAAGAAAAATGATACACTGGGTTAGAAGTCATAAATACTGTTCTAAAAATTGTAATTTCTATTATGAAAGGCTAATCTTTTAAAGAGTCCCAATAAATTAATAAGACTAACAGCCCTGTGGAAAAATAAGCAAAGTATATGAACAAATTGTTTACAGAAAAAGAAATATGAATTAAAACTACACTGAAATACTATTTCATTAGATTGGCAAAAATCCAGAAGTTTGATAACTATGTGGGCAAGACTGTAGGAAAACAGACACTTTCATACACTTCTGGTGGGAGTAGAAATAATTACAAACCCTTTGGAGGGAATTGTGGCAAAGTTACATATAGTATATTAAAATTATAATAGTATTTACTCTTTAACCAAGAAATTCCTTTCTAGAAATTTACCATGAGACAAACTAATACATGAACACAATGACATGTGTACATTTTGCAGATCTGTTTAAAGGAATAAGATGAAAAACAATGTAAATGTCCATTAGAGACATTTTGTTATGGTTCCATTAAATCATGAAATACCAGTTGGCTGTTAGAAAAAGAAGGAGTAGAGAAGGAAACTTCATGTACTAACTTGAAAAGAATATCAAGATGAACTATTAAGTAAAAAAGCCTAAACACAGAGAAAGTTGTGCCTTATGCTGCCATTTGTATGGAATAGTTAAAAAGAGTATCTACATATTTGTATTTATATTTATAATCTATGTTGACTATATAGGGCAACATATATATATTTTATAAACACACCCACATGGATTGGAATTGAGCAGATGAAGAGAGAAAGAAGTTATACTTCCAAATTAGTAGAGGAGTAAAAATAAAATGAGAAAAAGTAAATCATTCAATCCAAAAGGCAAGAACACACAGAAGGCAAAACAAAACAATATATGAAATAAAACTAAGTATTTCCTTAATTACAATAAATGTAAATCAATTAAATTCAGTTAAAAGACAAAGACTGTCTCATTGTATTTACCATAATAAACATCAATTACCTAAACCCTTCAGTGAAAAGACAAAGAGTGTCAGGCTAAACAAAAACACAATCTGGCTACATACTCTTCTCAAAAGATACACCTAAAATATAAGAACACGGGTAGGTTGAAAATCAAAGTTTGTAAAAAAAAAAAAAAAAAAAAAATTACATGAGACATATATACAACTCCAAATAAAGGGACTAAGGCTATATGATTTATATTAAGCAAAGAGATATTAAAGCAAAAGGGTCACTTTGCAAAAACAGGAGGTTCAAAGGTAGAAAAGATACATAATTCTAAAATATTGGCCTCAAAATATATAAAGCAAGAATTGCTAACACTGCAAGAATTTAAACAAGCTTTCAGTAATTGATATAAAAAGGGTGAGGCTCTATTTGTCTCCTCAAATTAATGCACTTTGGAACTGCTAGATCACAATGGAAATAAGGTTTCTCATTTACTTCCTAAGAAAATGAATCAAGATAGCAAAACAGGTTTCCTGTCTGGTTTTGGTGACCAGCATACAAATGTAAAAATGGGAAGATATACCTTATCTGCATAGTGACCACTATAGCCAGACACTAATACTAATGACTCTGTCAGCAACTCTATGTGCTTATGCTTCAATTTCTTAATTTCTAAGCTCCTTAGGGGAAGATGTTGTTCTTTAACACGTATTTTTTTTTTAACCTATCCCAGCACAAACCACATGCCTAGAAGTGTTAAATTAAGTGTTTTATTGAATCATCTATTACACATCCCCTTCAAAAATATTTATTCCAACATTTATGAAGCACCTTTATATAGCAGGCACTATATTAAGTACTGGGAATACACAGACTAATAAAGCAGTGTCTGTTCTCCAGTAGAAGAGAAACAAAAAGATTTCTTTTAGAAAGCTATAAATAGAAGTTTGAGTGGACACCCCTCTCCCAACAAAGCACCTGGAAATTTGAGGGAAAGTTCTCAGCCATTTAACATGTATTTCTAAGTACCCACTGTACTCTAGAATCAGGTATGTGCGAGAGAAGGGACATTTGAGTTAGCAGATGTGGTGGCGGGGGGAGTAAGACAGAGGATATTCAGAGAAATAAGAATATAAGATTCAGGGGCACCTGGGTGGCTCAGTCGGTTAAGCGTCAGACTTCAGCTCAGGTCATGATCTCGTGGTTCGTGGGTTCGAGCCCCGCATCGGGCTCTATGCTGACAGCTGGATCAGAGTTTGGAGACTGCTTTGGATTCTGTGTCTCCCTCTCTCTCAGACCCTCCCCTGCTCATGCTGTCTCTCTCTCTCGCAAAAAAAAAAAAAAAAAAAAAAGAGATTATAAGATTCAGAAGAAAATGTGATTTGCTCAAAGTCAAACAGCTTGGCTAAAGACTGGAGCCTAGTTCCTGGTGTCTTTTCCACATGGTTTTTCAACACTTCTTCCCACTATGGATCCTCTTTACTTCAATACAGGTATCTGTCTAGATGGATGGCTTTGACCACAATCCAACAAGAAATATTTTAAAACTGCAGCACAGTACTCATAAATTAAAAGTTTCATTAGATGTCCTTACTGGATACAATGCATGCTATTCTCTATTCCATTTTATTTAAAAAAAGAAAACAACAACAACAAATGCCAGCCACAACTCACTACCACTGACTTCACACTCAGTAATAACTCTCAACCCCATCTTGTAAAATGCTTAATGCTTGAGATGGTTTATAATGTGCTTCTTTCTATTGCTTCTAATTGGAATGCCAATTCTAGCTCCCCACCTGACATCCCAGGAAAAGTCCCCTCCAAACATATTGGTGAGTACTTCTGTGTGCAGAAGAAACACTGTGCTAGCCTCAAGCCTGCTGTTTGTGGCTAAGTTCTCCAAAAAGCATAAACCAAGGATATCATCAAATTTTTCTGGGAAACTTGCCAAACTGTATATATTTCTATGTATGTACTGATACAGAGTGAGATGTAGATAGGTGAATTCTGGGAAAAATTTCCCCAGTGGGAGTGAATTGATAATCTGAGGTCCCTTCTACTCTTACCAAACAAATATTTGTTTAGTAAAGAAGGTTTAGCAAAGGACCAGAAGAATGAAACCTCAGATAAATACAGGGACTTGCCAGAGGCCAAAAGCCACTGGTAAAGCAAGGATTAGCATCTAGCTCATTCCATACCTAGTCCGTTTCAGAAAGTTTGCACCAGGAAAATAAAATCTGTGTTCCTTCTCCTTTACATTGACCTTTTCGTTATCAGAAATTCTCCAAGGGGCCTTAGCTTACTAAGTGCTAATTAGATTTCCTCCACCTGCTCTGGGATTTAGCAGGCCATGGTACTAATGCAGTGCCCTCCTCAGCTAACAAAGCCACTGGCATTCACGGTATGCAGGGGCTGGCCTCCAGCTCTTTAGTCAACAGCAATTAAAGGACTCCTATCCAAAGCCCTAAGGAGGAAGACGGAGAAGGGAGGGGTATTCCTTGATCCAAAAAGTAGAGTACAGCCACTGATTGGAATTGATTGTACCGAAGAGCTGGGTGGAAACAGGGAAATTTCTGGGAGGTAGGAATGGAATCTGGGTGAGGCAAGCAAACTAATGAATACTCATCATCGTCCTCACCCCCCTAAGGAATGCTATTGTCGTCCAGATTGAGGGGATAAAGCCTTGTATGGCAAAGAGCCCTCATCCAAAAATAAGTTATCAAGAAACATTTCCCTTTCCCTTATTTCAAGACACAGGTCCAAACTGCTCAGCCAAGAATGACAAGTCTTCCACAATCTATCCCTTGCTATCTGCATACCATAATTTAGTGAATGTTCAGCCACTAACTGGCAAAGTACAGCCTGGAGGGTCACTCATTCCTGCCATGTGACTCTACAGAAGTCACAGGTTCTCTGGCTCTGATTGTCTTATCTGCAGCTCTCAGAGTTGATTTCAAGATCAAATGAGACAATATAGAAATGTTTTATGAACGAGAAAGTTGTGTAAAGGCTTTAATTCAACTCCTAATACCAATGCTAAATTCAAACATTTACTAAATTCCTGGAACAGTGCTTATACAGAGTTGGGCCACAAATGTTAAAAATATTAGCTGTTAGGGTATACAGAAATAAACCAAACAGACTATGTGGAAATCACAGATTGGTGGTAGGAGACAGAAGGTAGTTCTCCAGAAGAGTATAAGAACTAAGAGTAGACACAAAGTGAGGAAAGGAGAGTAATTTATCCTGCTACTAAAAAATAGGGGTAGGGACTGTCCCAAGCTCTCTTGATAGTGAACATAATTGGGGCTGAGGGTCTAGAGAAAATATAGCTGCAGAAGAAATTCAAATGGGCCATTTCATGACCCCCATTAGAACAAATTCATTAGTATCTCCCTACCTTTATTCAAAAAGTTCTTTTTCATGAGAAGCTTACAAATTCTGCCAATCATTCAAAGAATATTTAAACATCTACTATGTGTAAGGTAATATTAAGGATACAAAATACTACAAGGCAGGCCTCTTATAATGCTAAGCCATATATAATGCCTAAAGGGTAAAGGGGAACATTATCCCCACCCTGGAAGACTTTAAAGTCGAAAACTTCTGTCTCATTTCCCCCCATTAAGTTAGACCAAGAGTCAAAATTCATTCTTTCCATCAAACAATATTCTTGGGGCACCTGGGTGGCTCAGTAGTTAAGTATCCAACTTTGGCTCAGGTCATGATCTCATGGTCTATGAGTTAGGCCCGCACAGGCTCTGTGCTGACAGCTGAGAGCCTGAAGCCTGCTTCAGATTCTGTGTCTCCCTCTCCCTGTGCCCCTCCCCTGCTCACACTGTCTCTCTCTCTCTCTCTCAAAAATAAACATTTAAAAAAAAATAAAGAAAAAAATCCCAATATTCTTTAACCTTCTATGTGCCAGGCAACATTCTGGTCACGAGTTAAAAACAGTGAACAAAACAGACAAAAATCCTGCCTTGAGAGGGCATATGTTTGAGAGAGGTAAAAAGCCAAGCATGTATATATCTAGGTGATCCAAGGTTGGGGAAGGGAGGGAATACAGTGAATCTAAAAGTCTACACACTCTGGTTAACGTGGGCAGTTGCCTCATACTTCCAATTGCTGCGAAACAAAAATTTAGGCCCAGTTCTCCCAGATCTGAACATTGAAAAATTTATGTAAAATCTCTCAGCTTTTAAAAGCCTATAACTGATTACAACTCTACAGGCAAAGAAAAACATTCTCTGGATGGAATTCGGGCCAAAGATCCCAGCTTATGACCTTTGTCATATACCGTGATTTTTGGTTTAGAGACATAGTCACTATATATAAAAGTCTTAAACTAAGTGCTACAGGACTTGAGGAGCTAGTTCTAGCTAAGGAGGTCAGGGTAAGCATCAAGGAGGTGAAGGCCTCCTTCAGAAAATACCCCAGAATATTTGTGTTCTTTTTTCTTTTAATTTAAGTGTTTTATTTATTTCTGAGAGAGAGAGACAGCGTGAGCAGGGGAGAGTGAGAGAGAGAAGGAGAAACAGAATCCAAAGTAGGCTCCAGGCTCTTGAGCTAGCTGTCAGCACAGAGCCCAATGCAGGGCTCAAACCCATGAACTGTGAGATCATGACCTGAGCCAAAGTCAGACACTTAACCAACTGAGCCACCCAGGCACCCCATGTATTCTTGATTTCTCACAGCATTTACTGGCTACACTGTCCTGTGGACACTTGTCTAGGTACTTCCTTGCTAAGAACGGCAAGACTTCTTTTTTCATCCAGAAAGTCCACAAACAGCAACACTATCTAAGCAGCTGCCTTGCTGGTTTGTTTGATCAATCAACAGATTAATACTGCTCATTAATATGACTAATTCCCATATGCTCTGAAATAGGCTTGCTATCAGGAAAGATATTCAGAAAAGTTCTGTCACCTTGAATTCTCAAAACAGGGACTTAATACCTATTATTCTAGGCAAACATAACAAAACAAAATAAATCCAAAACCCTGAGAATACATGAAAAAAATGAACCCATTCAGTCATCCTTTATTTCTCATTACTCTTTCAAAAGTAAGTTGACGTCTATTAATATTTAAACGCACTTTAACTTTTGTTAAATGCTCTTTGACTCAGAAATTCTACTAGACATTGATTTTATAGCTAACTCACATTTGCCCAGAAATCACTGAAATATGGTATTGGTGATTAAAAAGCTTGCTAAAATCTAAAATAAATGTACACCAATTACTATATAGGTAGCCACAATATAAGCAAATATTTTAATAAAAATTGGAACAAAGCACACTATATAAAGCAAGAATTTCAGTATTTGTACATAGCAAATCAGAGAAGAAACAGTGGACTCTAATAGAAGCTATTTATTTATTTTGTAAATTTTTTAAATGTTTATTTTTGAGAAAGAGACAGGGGGCAAGCGGGGAAGGTGTAGAGAGAGAGGGAGACACAGAATCTGAAGCAGGTTCCAGACTCTGAGATGACAGCACAGAGCCTGATGTGGGGCTAGAACCCACAAACTGCAAGATCAAGACCTGAGCCGAAGTTGGATGACTAAGCTGCTGAGCCACCCAGGTGCTGCAGAAGCTGCTATTTAAATGAATATGACTATACACCCATAGAAAGAAAGGATTATACAGCATGATTAACAAAAAAAGAAAACAAGAAAAAAGTTAATTGTTTAAGTTTTAGTCTTCAACCTCAGCTCCCAGAAAATCATCTTCAAAGTTAGGTAGTTCATCTCCAGTGCCAGGAAAACTCATCGTCCCTGATGGTCTCCAGTTGCTTCTCTTAATCACTGGCACTCAATATACTAGAAACTGAGTCACCCTTCCCTTCAAAATAGGTTTCTGTTGCCCTTCAACTGAGGTGGTTTTGCAGTGTACATGATCTTAATGATAAAACAGTGCCTCTACTACTTTTGAGCCATGCCTTAGTGTGGCAAGATTTAAATCTAAAATGTGATGGAATAGGGGTGCCTGGGTGGCTCATTTGGTTGAACATACGATTCTTGATTTTGGATCAGGTCATGATCCCAGGATCATGGAATCAAGCCCCATGTTCAGCTCCACGCTGAGGGTAGAGCCTGCCTGAGATTCTCTCTCTCCTTCCCTCTGCCCCTCTCCCCTGTCTCCCACTCTAAAAATAAAAAATCTTCAAAAAAATGTAATGGAATAACCCCAAATGTACCTCTGATCTGTTATGGCCTCTTTTGGTTCTAAAACTCTAGGATGTTTGGGGTGCCTGGGTGGTTCAGTCGGTTAAATGTCCAACTTTGGCTCAGGTCATGATCTTGTGATTCATCAGTTTGAGCCCCAAGTTGGGCACTGTGCTGACAGCTCAGAGCCTGCAGCCTGTATTCTGTCTCCCTCTCTGCCTCTCCCCCACTCATGCTCTCTCTCTCTCTCTCAAAAAATGAACATTACAAAAAAATAAATAAAACTCTAGGATGTGAAACCTGTGTGTATCTCTGTGATATTTTGTGTTCTCATTCTCCTCAGAGAAATCACAGTTCACATTGCTGTTGAATATCTTTTGCTTTGGCCCAGAGACTTTCATTGGCAATACATGTGCATTTGACACAAGGTAATATCTGGATACAATTTTGGGACTGGAGGGAGAGAAACATGTTTTATATGCCAGCAAATTATGTAAATAACAAAGGCACTTACATTTATGCAACACTACATAGTTGTTGTAAAAACTAGGGATTCATGAGAACTGCATGGAATGTTATTTGCTTAACGGTTATTTGGGGTGACATTTGGGAAAATTTTTGCTTTCTCTGAATTTTTCTCCATTCTCGATTTATAATGAATATGTATTATTTTAACAAAAGTGACAGTTGTTCCTTTGAAGAATAAATGCAGTTGAACTCTACATGTTCATATGGAACTATTTCCATGGTTTATTTTATCTCATCGGGTTGTGGTGTACATTAATCATAAGGACTTAATGTCTGGCACATAAGCATTCAATATTACCTACTATTATATTGTTAAATATACTGGAAAATAACAAGGGTAAACTGGGCAAGGGTCTGAGATGGAAAAGATATTTATTTTTCATTAAATACTACCTGTCCAGGTTCCCTAGAAAACAAAGCCTACGGCAAAACTTACCTGCTTTGCTCAGGTGTTGAAATCTCAGAGCACAGAAGGAATAAAGGTTAGTAAAGCAGAGTAGGAAGGAAAGCAAACACAGGCTATGTATTAATAAACTAGCTACAACCTAACATGAAAACACAACCAACTGCAAGATCAAGAATGCTTCAGGATAGATTGTACGCAACTACTGTACCTTAGAATAATGTGTATGAGGACATGGGGTGGGGGAGAAGGAGAAAAGCAGGCAGTGCACAATTTACTGGCTGGGTCCCTCCCTTCCCCAGCTTCCAACTTTTTGGTCAGGCTGTGTTACCCAGGCCCTCTGGATATTCACTGGGGAAGAACACACTCTAACTTTGAATCTGGAAGTGGTAGGAGCAGCCAGAGCCCATTTAGATCTGGTCAGATGGAGCCTCAGTCTCTGAGCTGCTGCGGCTCTTTCCACAGGGGGCACAACACAGACTGTACCAGAGCCCAGCCCTTACTCAGAGGAAGGCTGAGATGGCCAGCAGTGTTAGGATATAAGACAAAAGCAGCAGCAGCTAAGACCCGCCATTATGAAACCCAACTAGGGTCTGGGGGTCAGGCAGAATGAAGGGAATCTGGGTAGATGTATTAAATGAGTCCCATACAAACACATACGCTTGTGTACAGAGTGGAGTGCAGGAAATAAGAAAGATATCCAAGTCTTAGCTGATCCTATGGTTAAAAAAAAAAAAAATAACAGTGTTTCAGAGAAATTTGACTGTCCCCTTAAGATTCAACAGCAAATACATAAGGCTTGCATTATTCCCTAGACTCACTCTAAAACTTTTCTTTCAGGAAAAACTCTTAAAAACAATGTAAGAATTCCTCTTTTATCAGTTACATGCCTAAAGAGAAAAACTATTAAGCACAGAAAGGACAAAAAGCCAGTTAAAGTAGAAAAACAGGGTATGTGTAACCTGAATAAATCCCAGCAACCTAAGTGCCTCAGTCCTAGGCAGAATGGTATTTAAAACCATGATTCCAGATGCTGGCGAGGATGTGGAGAAACGGGCACCCTCCTACACTGTTGGTGGGAATGTAAACTGGTGCAGCCCCTCTGGAAAACAGTGTGGAGGTTCCTCAAAAAAATAACAATAGAACTCCCCTATGACCCAGCAATAGCACTGCTAGGAATTTACCCAAGGGATACAGAAATGCAGAGGCATAGGAGCACATGTACCCCAATGTTCATAGCAGCACTCTCAACAATAGCCAAAACATGGAAAGAGCCTAAGTGTCCATCAACGGACAAACTGATCAAGAAGATGTGGTTTATCTATACCATGGAATACTACATGGCAATGAGAAATAATGAAATCTGGCCATGTGTAGCAACATGGACGGACCTTGAGGATGTAATGCTGAGCGAAATAAGTCAGGCAGAGAAGGACAAATATCATGTTTGCACGCATAGGAGGATGAGGAGGAACTTAACTTAGGACCATGGGGGAGAAGAAGGGGGGAAATGGTGGGGGAAAGGGAGAGAGGCAAACCATGAGAGACTCTTGAATGATGAGAACAAACTGAGGACTGATGGGTGTGGGGGGGAGGGGGAGAGAGGAGTATGAGGAGGGCACTTGTGGGGATGAGCACTGGGTGTTATATGGAAACCAATATGACAATAAACTATTTGTAAAAAAATAAAAAAATAAAACCATGATTCCAGCAATCAAAGGTGGAAAAAAAAAAGTAATTGCAATCTTTTTTTGCATTTCTCAATGGGTATAAAAGCAATCAAAGTTATAATCCACACTTTTTACCTTCTCACCAATTATTACAGTTGTTCAAGGGTCTCCCCCTCACCAACCTACCCTGCCCCCAACCTTCAAACCCAGTTGTAAATCTGTACTCTCTTTCCCCTTCCTCTTTCAATTCTTTATTATGGAGATTATGTGTGTTCCTAATTTTTACATTTTCACTCCATTCAGCCTATTAGAACAAAGTAGCATTCTGGGAGCAGACCCAGAAAGCAAAAGTCTGTGCCCCTTGGAAACCAAGGAGAAAGTAAGGGGGAAACAGTAAATAGTGATATGAATAACTTTCTCTTGTTATACACACTATATAAACATCCAGTTCTAAAGCTGCCAGGTGGTTGTAACGACTCTCTGTGATCAAATAAGACAGCCCAAGTCATAAAACAAAAAAGGCCAAAGGTTCTAAATGCAGAGATAAAAATCCTTTGATATAGTGAAGGGGCCCAAGACAAAGAAAAGTTCCAAAAGCAAAAGCAAATAATTAAGTAATGCATGCAAAATTGCTTAGAATAGTGCCTGGCATGATCATTAATATAGCTATTATTGTTATTATTATTGACCAGGGCCCTTCCACCCCACTCCTTTGTTATTAGATTATCTACATATACTTCTATAACAGAATTTACAACTTTGTGCACTAGTTCAGTGTAGGGAGAAAAGCTGACTTAATAGCTCCTGTGAGGCAAGGAGTTTCTCTGTTGGTCCAGCCTAGCACAGTGCCTGCCACACAGCTGGTATCAACACTTGTGGAAGGACTTGCTTTTGTGAAGTGAAACATTCCAGTCCCAGGTCACCTTCCAGGAGACCACTTGGCAAAGATGTGACAAATCAGAAGCTCTGACTGAACTAATACCGAATTGTAACACATGATAAACAGAACAAGTGCAGTCACACGTTCCAGCAAGTGACTTAAAAAGTCAAGTTGATCCCAATTTAGTTTTGTAACATAAAAATACCACTTCCTCAATAAAGATTTTCCATATGTTTGACTACTGTATGTGTCTCTCTGATCTTATGACCTTGTCTCAACTCTCAAAGAAAAACAAAAATTTAAAGACTAGGCTTTACAATACAATCTTGTTTTTATCATAGGTTTGGCTTTTGTTGCACCATTTCTGCACTCATTATAAAATTATGTCTTTGTAGGACCTTGCTATCCATGTCCACCAACACCCACTATGACAGAAAGACCCAGGGTGAGCCTGGGGGGAGGGCGACTTAAGAACTGGGTTCTGAGTCTGTTTCTACACTGACTTGTCAAAGTCATTAAACTTCACTAACCATCCATTTCTTTATGTATATAATGATGATTCAAATATTTGCTGAATGTCTATTATGTGCTAGGCATTGTCCGGAAAGTCAAAATATAAAGATGAATGAGACTATCTCTATCTTCAAGATTCTGATATTCGGTCAGAGCTGGGGAGGGATCATATCCAACTGCATGTGTAACATGGGAAGTTCTGTAATGGGAGGATACACATCGCTCTACAGAAGTATGAAGGTGAGACCGTTATTCTCTCCAAGTGAGTGGGTAGACACATCTGGGAAGTAAGAACCAAGAAAGAACATGCCGGGGTTTCTTCATTCTATGCATACAACAAGCAGCAAGTGAGAAGGGGAACAAATGTCAGAATGCAGGTGTTAAGCTGGATCTCCTATCAAGAACAGCACCAAATGTATTCAGATGCTCTTTTAATTGCTATAAGGAAAATTCTACTTCACACACAGGAACAAGTATAACAAAGGATAGGCCACACACCGCACGTTTTGCAGTATTCGGGTATTTGAATTAAACTACTATTACAAAATATGCTCTTCCATCCTATGAGCTTTTTGAAATCAAAGGCTACAAGTGTTCACTTTGACTTTGAAGTAGGCTGACTTTTCTCTTTTGATCCAGATACAGTTTGAAAAGTCCAAGGTTGCGCTTCTGAATAAAACGTCTTTTCAGTTGCAGAGACACGGGGGAAGTTTTTGTTGTAAATGTTTTACATGGAAAAATCATTTAACTGTAGAGCAAAGAGATGGCAAAATTACAAAGAAAGATTCATAAACAGACTGGAGCAATCACTAAACAGCTTAACAACATATGGAGGTATAGTTTCCAATGTGGCTGCTGATGTAGGGGCAAAATCTTGAGATGTATCAACTACAAATGACTCAGATCCAATCCTTGAATCAGGTACTAATCTGATTTGACCTTCACAGAGACAGAGAAAGAGCCCCAGCACTGGGCCACCCCAAAACCTGTCAGGCTTCCCTAGTCAGTGAGAGTAAGCAGACCGCCATTTCCCTGTGACTTAGTGACTGATGTGTCACATCCAGTGCTCTCCAGATTCTCTCTGGGAGACTTGCAACCCTGGAATTTTGCCATGTTGTCCTTGCCCTTCACCGTGGACACTGTATTCCACTTCATAGACTGTCCATGGGATTCTGGTCCCTACCATATAAGCTCAGACCCTCTCACTTCATATCTATCTTCTGCTAAATCATCTTGGAGGCAGTAGCTTTTTGCACTCCAGACTCATGTGTTTCCCACAGTCTGACTAATCTGACTGAGGTAAGTTAACTTAAACTTGTGTGTTTAGAGATCAGCATGTAGAAATGATTAAGGGACATATGGGGGAAATATTAATAATAGGTGTGTGAACAGGATCAGACAGGGAGACTGTTTCCCCCTTAGAACTGTGTTTCCAGATCATAAGTAGTTTATTTCTGCCTTAGATTACACTAAGACAGAATTAACTCCTTTGAGAGCCAAGTGCGTACATCCCAGATGTGATCCCAAGTAGCCAAATGAAGATTCCTTAAGCAAAAAGGCTGCCTGCTCTGGCATTAATCAGAAGAGTTCACTAATGATGACAAACAGCAACACTTCTGATAGACAACTAACACGGGTACATTACGTGCTGTGTGCTACACACTCTGTTCTAAGTACTTTATATATCAACTCATTTTATCCTCACAACAAACACTGTGAGCTAGGTTCTATCACTAACCTCACTTTATGCATGAATAAAATGAGGCACAGAAAATGCTGTCCAGGTGCTAAGTGGTGGGATTCAAATTCAGACCACATGGTTCTTGCTACAACTTTTTCACCACGTTAAGCATAAAGCTATTTTCAGAAATGTGTTCTCCAGCTTTAGGTCAACACACAAGCACTTTAGTTTATAAGATGGGGAACACTTCCTTTGTCTGCTATGGGATGAGACAAGAATGTTCTTATAGGTCTGGAGAAACCTACGTTTTTCAAGTTCTAATGCAGGCTCATGATGGGGAGGGAGGATGAGAGTGACTAAGATTGACCAGGGAAGTATAGATTCTTCCTTCATTCTGAGGACCATGGTACACTGGAGACACAAGCAGACTCTGCTTTAGCTTCTGGCGCTATCACATATAGATTCTGTGGTCCTGGGCTGGTTTCTTAGCCTGATCTTGCTTTCTGGCTGAAAAGGCAATATTATCTACCACATAGTATTGCAGCAAAGATTAAATGAGATGAGGAATGCCTGAGTGGCTCAGCTGGTTAAGTGTCCAACTCTTGATTTCAGCTCAGGTCATGATCTTGATCAGCTCAGGACATGAAGCCGTATCGGGCTCTGCAGTGCAGCACAGAGCCTGATTCTCCCTCTCCCTCTGCTCCCCGACTACCCCTGCTTGTGTGTGCACACACACACTCTCTCTCAAAGATAAATATTTTTTAAAATATTAAAATATTAAATGAGATGAAACAGGCTAATACATGCAAACGTTTCTTACTATATAATGAGTGAACAATAAAACTCACACTTAACCAATGTCATTTCGCATTTTCCCTGCCTGGCCCCAGTTGAGAGATGAGAATAAATCTGTTTAGAAAGAAAAGCAATACTGAATAACTATGGACATTTGTTTTACTCATTAGTACTATTTGGGAGAAATTGCTTTCTATTCAGTGAAAACATGATTCTGGGTGGGGCTACCACTCATAGCCCCCACAGCTATCTAGGGAGTGTTAGGTGGAGCACATATGGCCCTGCTCTGGCCATAGTCATTGGTCCAGGGGTGTGAGTTTGACTCAAGGGGTCGGCAACCTTCCCTAACATTTTTCACTTTGGAGTTCCAGGAGTAAGGACCTTGTTTTTTGGGTCACAAACATGGGGAGACTGGGGGCTTCTGGCGACCTTCATTTCTTATCACCTAGAGAAAAGAAATCCAACCACAGACAGGCAGTAATAAGACACAAAGAGAGTCCAGGGGGCACTGAAATAGGATTTTGGACCCAAAGTCCCTACAGCTGCCCAGGTAGCTAACACATTTTCTTCAGTTTTCTGAGATTAATATTATTCCAATATTTTTCTTTTTTTTAAGTTTGTCTGAGGTAGTTTCTGTCATTAGCAACTCAAAAGTCCTTAAAACATGAATTTATGAATTTATTTTTTATGCCAGACTTTCTGCAAGGTGCTTTATGAAGATTTCATTCAACCCTCACAGCAGCCCTGATGGGAAGGCCCTGGTTCTCTTAACCTCCTTCACTCTAATTGCATATCCACTTAGGATGAACTCTTTTATAAGCCTAGGGTCATGATTGATAGTCAATTCTTGATCAAACCAAATCACATCCACATTATTGCACCAATGAGAGTTTACTCGGATTGCACTTGCTTCAGCCACATGCCCAGCCCAAAATAATCATGGTGGCCAGGGTAATGGAATGGTCTGACTGGCCAAACCTTAAGGGTAGATGGAACCAGCTTCCCCAGAACCATGCAGATGTCTTAACAGAAATTAAGGTGCTGCCAGGGAGGAGAAAGGGGACAATGGACATAAGAGAAGCAATCAACCAGTGTTCACTGTGTACACAAAAAAAGAAAGCTGGAATAAACAAGCTTTTGAGATTATCTAGATTTATGAATCATCAATCAATAACTCCCTCTGTTCCTATTTATTTTCTATTGTGATCTCATACTTCTTCAGTCTAGTTGAAGACTGCTGTCCTCCAGAGGCTTCAGCTATTCTCCACAGGAAATCTCGTTAGTTCATCAATGACTCTCTAAACACTCGTGAGCACAAAACTGAAATGCTGATTTGGAGAGATTAATAAGAGATAGCAAGGCATTTTCCAGAAGTTGTGACACTGAAGACTTGATTAAAACATGTTCCACTTGACTCAATTACAATGTTCTTGGCTATCTCCTTCCCTTGGCTTCCTCCTTAGTAAGCATAAACTCAGAATAATGGGAAAATAAAAAAGGTAAAACTTTCCATTAGGACAAGGTTTTATCATCCAATTGACCAATAAAACAGATTCTCACTAGTGAGACGGACAATGGTGAGCAAATGTGTTTTTTAATAGAAATTTCTGTTAGAGTATATTAAGAAAACGATCCAGATTTATAGCTCTAGACTAGGATTCAAGACACTTGGCTTCTAGGTCTAAGACTCTAACTCACTCTGAGATCTTGAGTAGAAAGAACTTGAGTAGAAAGTTTTAATATTGAACAGATATTCACTGTTCATCTTCCTGGTGACACATGTTCCATCTCTCGTCAAGACTGTCATCTTGGACAAGCCCAATCTTCCTCTTCTTCCTTCCTTCCTTGTTTCCTTTCTTATAAAAGGAGGGTACCACAGTCTACTTCATTTGACTGATAATTAAATAAAGCTGAGCTGTGAATCACATGTATTACCTGAGCATGTATTACTTGAATATTTGAAAAGAAAATTAATTCTGCAGTTGCAACATAGAGCGCCCATTTGGGAGTTTCCAGTTTTTGACAATTATGAATACAACTGGTATAAACACTCTTACATAAGCCTTTTATTTCCTCTTCAAATTGAATCATAAAACTATAGTTGAGTCTTGAATTTTTATCCAATGTGACAATCTTGGTCATTTAATTAGTTTAGCTCATTTATCTTCAATTTATTTATTGATATAGTCAGGTTTAAGTAGAGTTTATTTCTGTTTGTTTCTCTTCTTTCTTCTTTCAGTCAAGCTTTTAAGCTTTTCTCCCCTTCTTCTCCCTCCATCTTTCTTTCTTTAGTACTCGTTTTGAAGATTATAATACACATCCTGAATTCATCACACTGTAGCTAGAATTAATACTGTATCACTTCAGATTATAATGCAAGAAACTTCAAATTCCATTTACACTCTATTCCATCCTTGTGCCTGCCTGCTATCTATCTATCTATCTATCTATCTATCTAATCTATATCTGTCATACATTTTACTTCTATGTATGTTACAAACTCCCAAATACACTTGCTATTATTTTTTGTTTGAAGAGTCAATTGATTTTTAAAAACTGACAAGCAAAACATATTTTTTAAAGATTTAGTTGTATATTTATCATTTCTTCTAGCAATACTTCCACCCTATTGAATTAACCTTCCATGTGTACCAATTTCCTTCAGCCTGGATTATTTCTTCTAGCCTTTTTTTATATTGTGGGTCAGTCATCTGGTAACAGAATTTTTTCAGTTTGGTTTGTTTTAATCTGACAATGTTTTTATTTTGCCCTTATATGTAAAACATAAGGTTTCTCTGAGTACAGGGTCTAAGATGATAGTGTTCCTCTTGGGCTATAAAGACGTTATTACATTATCTTCTGGCTTTCCCTGTTTCTGACAAAAGTGACTATCATTCTGCTAAGGTGTGTATGTGTGTGTGTACTTCCCACCTTGGGCTATTAAAATTTTTTTTTACTGTTTTTTTTTCTTTTTTCTTTTTTAAAGCAGTTTGATCATGGCATGTCTTTCTTTGCATTTATCCTGCTTGGAATTAGCTGAGCTTCCAGGATTTGTGGGTTGCTGTTTGTGGCCAAATTTGGCAAAATTTCAGCTAATATTCCTTCAAATATTTTTTTTCTGCCTTAATCTCCTCCACCTCCTCCTTTTCTGGAACTCCAATTATACCTATGTTAGATTTCTTGCTACTATCCCAGAAGTTACCAAGCTTCTATTTATTTTCTATTAAGTCTTTTCTTCTGTACTTCGGCTTGAATAATTTCTCTTAAACTTATGTCATTTTTCCTGTTCCTGTCTTTTTTTCCTTCAATGCTCTGTTAATTCCACTAATTTATTTCATATTATCTTTTCTATTTCCAGAATTTCCATTTGAATCCCGCTCCCCAAATTTCCAAATCTTTACTGAAAGCCCCTATCCATTTCCCTGCTATATCTTTTTTGTTGTTGTTGTTGTTGTTGTACACATGAACATATTTATCAGTTTCTTTTTTTCTTCTCAAAGATTTCATTCATTCATTCATTCATTTAAAGTAAACTCTCCACTCAATGTGGGGCTTGAACCCTATGATCAGGAGTTGCATGCTCTATGGACCAAGCCAGCCAGGAACCCCTATTACAGTTTCTTTAAAGGTCTTGTCTCTGCATTCCAATACCTGAGTTGTTCGTAGATCTCAAAAACTGATTTTTATCTGGAGTACGGACATATTTTCCAGTTTCCTCACATGTTGAGTCATCTTTTATTTTGGATGATACATTGAGGAGATTCTGGATTCCATTATTGTTCTCTGAAGAGTGAGTTATGCTTAGTATGCAGTTGAATTACTAAAAGATAATCTCAAACTCGTGGAGGCTTTATTTTGTGTTTTGTTGCAACAGGTGTGCCCTCAGTCATAAGGTGACCCCCTCCGTTGTCGGGGGATAGCATCTGTAATTCCAAGTTGTGACCCTTTCCAAGATCTCATTGAAACCCTGAAGTATTTACCCATGCCCTCCCAAGCCGGCAGGCCTCTGACTATAAAATCTATCTCCCTGCTGGGCAACAGCTGAAATCTCCGATCAGCAGCTTGGGCCCTCCAGGTGTTATTTCTTCCTTGGGCCCTGAAGATCTCAGTCACCCATGTAACAATTCAAAGGTCAACCAAACAGTTGAGGGGTGTTTATACACAGACTCTGCTGCTCCCCTCTTCCAGGACTCTCCCTCTCCCTCTCTAGGTGTTTTGTCAATTCTAAACTCTAAAGCTTTCAGTGTGAGTTCCAGCCATTGGCCTTGGGCAGACTGGGGAATATCCTCAAAAGAAAGGCTACATAACTGTGGCTGTCACCCAATGTCTATCCCTTATTTTACGAGTCAAATCCTCTCTGGTTTATGCCTGCTCTGGTTATTCTTCAATGACTTCAGACAATCATTATATGTATATAATACATATACTATATATATAATACATATATATAGTTGAGAGCTTATAATTTTTTTCCTGGAGATTGAATCTGATAAGAGCTACTTTACCATCACTACAACTGGAACTTCTCCCACCTCAAAATTTAAGGACAAAAAAACTCCAAAATCATGGAAGATAAATCATTTTCAATCCAGATGTACATAAAAACAGTAAGAAGAAAATGTGTTTGAGGGACTTGATTGAATACTGAGCATTTTACTTATATATTGAATGTTTATTGAATATTGAGATTGACTATTTTATTCAATTACCTAAACACTTAATTCCTTCATAATGTTTATTTCACTCTTGCTTCATTCAGCTAATATAAAATTTCTCACAATGGCCCAATGGCCCAAGTTTTCTATTTCCCCATTACCGCTTTGGCTTCATTTCCTACCAGCCTTCCCTTTACTGGGGCTGTCCAAATTCTCCTTGGACTCAGAGACTTTGCCCCTGCAGTTCCTTCTTTCTGAAATTCCTGTTCCAAACAACAGCATGGTTCCTCCCTCATCTCCTTTCAGTTTTTGCTCAAATGTCAGTCTCTCAAAAACCTTCCCTATTTTACTTGAAACTGGACCCTGTATATATGCACTTCCTAATACCCTCTGGCTATAATTTTGCCTTCACTGCATACACCCCAACCCAAATGTAAGCACCACTGTCAGGCACCTTGTCTCTTTTACTCAGCTTCATGCCCAAGGTCTAGGATATGGCCCAATATAGAGTGTTACTAGATACTTTTCCAAGAGTAAGTACTAGTTTTTATTATTCACTTATAAAATACAGGTTTCTTCAAAGGCAGAGACCTGTTTTTTTAAGTTTATTTATTTTGAGAGAGAGAGAGAGAGAGAGAGACAGTGCAAGTGGGGTAGGGGCAGAGTGAGAGGGAAAGAGAGAAGCCCAAGCAGGGTTTGCACTGTCAGCGTGGAGCTCAAAGCCATGAAACCATGAGATGATGACCTGAACTGAAACCAAGAGTTGGACGCCCAAACGACTAAGCCACCTAGATGCCACAACAGAGACCTTCTTATCCTCTGCTGCATTACTGTACATCCAACTGAGAGTATAAACACAGTGGAGACATAAGCATTTGCTTAATTTTTTTTTTTTGAGAGAGAGAGAGTGTGCAAGCTGGGGAGAGGGGCAGAGGGAGAAAGAGAGAGACTCTTAAGCAGGCTCCACACTAAGCATGGAGCCTGAGCCAGGGCTTGAGCCTGATGCAGAGCTGGATCATGACCTGAATCGTAATCAAGAATTGGATGCTGAACCAACTGAGCCACCCAGGCACCCCTATATCATTTCTTAAAACAACTATCCTGTGACATGTATTATTTTACTCCCCAATTTATAGCTGTAGAAAGCAAGGCTTAACAGATTGAGTACACTTTCCTCAGATACATAGCTATTAGGCAAAAGAGCCAGAATTAAAACCATTTCGGTCTGACTCTGAAGCTCACTCATTCAACCACAACCACACATGACATCAAGTTAAGCTAAATATAATCATTTGTTGAAAATAAGCCTCTACCTTTCTGTAAAAGCCTCTGGCTATAAACAGAAGACACACCTATAGGTTTCTGAGGTTCTGCTGAGGAAGAGAAGTTGGAGAGAAATGCTGTGGGACCTCAGATCAGGAATACCTTGTCTCTGAATCTGGCATTGACCAGTGAAGCCAAGATTTCTTGTTTAGTTCCTGACTTTGTCCAGCCCTTTGGTTCTGAAATAGAATCTGTATTTTAGACTCTTATACCAATGTGTTTGCCATCATTTGTTGTTGCTGAGGGAGGTTCCTTTCAGGACCTCAGTTAAGCCCTGGTATCCTATGCTGACCTGTGTCCTCAATCTCCTGGTCAGACAACATCAGGCAAATGATGACCTAGGATCCTGGTGAAAAAGGGATAATGAAGAGACAAATGTAAAAAATGAAGAAAGACATGGCCCCCAGATAATTAATTATGTCCCATGACCCCAGGAATGCAGAAGAAAGGAGAGATGGCAAAAGAATCAGCTGATTCTTGGACAAGCCGAGCCTGGGGGAAAGAAGGAGAGAGAGAAGAACCTCCTCTGTGGATCTTGCTTTTCCAGAGACCTTGTCTTCACTTTCCCCCTCTTTTCCCCTTTCTCTCTGATTAGACAAAGAACAGCAGAAATATTGATAAACAGTTTACCAGGCATGACTGCAGACAGGTGGCCCAGGAGCCCTTAGACATGCTTGACAAGAAGCAAGCTACAGTGGCCTCTTCAGGGAGGAGACAGGCCCTGACATGCCCATCCTTCAGGTCACAGGGTCCAAGTCATGGTCTGGCATGCCAGATCCAGCCTCCCTGCTATATTTTTAACATTAGGAGACATTTGCACTAGGTGGATAATGCCTGTGCATTATCCTCATTCCAGAAATCCAGTGATCCTCAAGAACACAAAGTAGATCCAATCTTACAGACAGTAATGGGGAGAGAATTATTCAGATGCCCTATGGTGTCTAGGTATACCTACACTGTAAACACATCAATCTGGCAGCCAAAGACGATAAATCCTCCAGGACCGCAAGTAAAGGGGCACTAGTGAATGTCTTTTCTGAGACCACTATTCACTCTGATCATTGGCTAGCCCTGCAAAGCAATGCAAAGGATACAATCCTATATCCATGTTTCTTGTACAACCAGTAGGAAGGGAGCCCAAGTGGAACAATGGAAAAAGCATTGGACCAAACCATAAGTTCCAAGTTCCAGGTCTGCCACTGACTAGCTGTGACGATGTGAAGGAGCTGATCTAAGTCTCAAGTTTCTCCATCTATTACACAGTCTCAAAGATCAAGCACTGATGATATACTTGAATGTTCCACAGATATTGATTTGTTATATATATAAACATATATATCAGAAGATTATATTTATTATGTATGTATAGAGACAGCGAGCACTTAATAGGTGCCAGCCACTATTCCAAGCACTTTGCAGTTTTTCTTCTGAACAACTCTAGAAGGCAGGTATTACTATCCTAACTTTACAGATGAGGAAATCGACTCAGAGAGGTGGAGAAACTTGCCCAATGTCACAAAGCTTGCAAGTGGAGGTTCTAACAGTCTGGCTCCAGGATCCATATTCCTTACTTCTGAATACTGGTCATGCTTACTTCTATCACTGTGCAACCTTCAATAAGCTACTATACACTATTAATTCTAAAATCCTTTTTTTTTCTTGAATATTTTACTATCAGAATCAGAATGTTTCTTACTTTTAAGTTGGACCATAGCTGTCAACAAAGGTGTACCTGGTTGTCAGTTCTGGTGGTGTGACTGCTCAAGTACAAGCCAGAATAAGGAATTCAAGGTCCTTTTCAGGAAGAAATAGAAATCTCAGTAGCTAGGAGAAGACTTTTTGTTAAGATCTTCTGGGAAGATCAAGAAAACCCCAGGACTGAAACCTACAGTGTATGTGTCAGTGACTTGGAAGAAATGTATGAATAATAATGCAACTTTTTAAAGAAGTGTTACACTGTCAATGTTCTTGATGGCATAGAGGACAAAAGTGGAAAAATGTGGATAATGAGTCAAAGTGATTCAAGGCTGGAATCAAATATCAAGAAGTTTTAGGAATCCTTTACCAACATACTTCATTTATATTTTCCTTTTCTGTGTATGTAAGACAGAAACAACTATAATTCCATGTCCAAGTAAGTCTAAGAGTACTCTTTCAATAATGCATTTTTTCTCTTAGTGCTATATAAAATAACTTTGTATGTTTAAATATATACCAATTGAGAATCAATGAACACTGAATAAGTAGGGCCTTTATGAGTCCTCATTTGGAAAATGGGATTAGGAAGACGCTGTAATGACTACAAAATAAAATGTAAATAAAACTCAAAGGCCTCCTCTGACTTGACCTAAGCCAACATTTTCCCTTCTTGTTTCCTACCATTCTTTCAAGCTAGATTCAAATACACATGGTTCCTTGAAGACTGCCGGCCCCTTTTCATTTCTGTGCCTTTACATGGTTTCTTCCACTGAAAATGCCTCATCCTTCACCGACCTCAGAACCTTCATTTACTAGAAGGTGACCTTGAATGTTTTTTTCAATCCCTCAATTCCTCAGTTTTTCCATCTCAGAAATGGGAACTTAAGTTTAGCTTTGCTTCAAGGATTTAATGAGCTAATGTGCATCAACTGCTTAACACGCTTTCCAATTAATTTGTGGTCAGGCAGCATGATCTGTGTCTTGAGAATGACTTTCAAGACCGCGAACTGGCCAAGGGCATCCATATTTCATAGCAAAGCCAGAATAAGAACTGAGACTACCTCACACCCAGCCCAGGTCTCTGGTTTAAGAAATGGTTCCCTTTCCCTAAGTACCAGCCTGTCCCCAAATACTGAAAGATTCGTGAGCAAGCTTCTTCTTTTTCTAGAAACCTGTTGTTTCTCCTTTTCCTTTCCTTGGATCAGATGTCCTATGGCTTTAGCCCATTTCTTCACTGGGTTATTTATTTATTTATTTTTGGGTGTTGAGTTTGATGAGTTCTTTATAGATTTTACATACTAGCCCTTTGTCTGATAGGTAATTTGCAAATATCTTCTCCCATTCTGTAAGTTGCCTTTTAGTTTTGCTGACTGTTTCCTTCACTGTGCAGAAGCTTTTTATTTTGATGAGGTTCCAAAAGTTCCTTTTTGCTTTTGTTTCCCTTGCCTCCAGAGACATGTCAAGTAATAAGTTGCTGTGGCCAAGGTCAAAGAGGCTCTTGCCTGCTTTCTCCTCGAGGATTTTGATGGCTTCCTGCATTCCATTTAGGTCTTTAGTCCATTTTGAGTTTATTTTTGTATATGGTGTAAGAAAGTGGTCCAGGTTCATTTTTCTGCATGTCGCTGTCCAATTTTCCCAGCACCACTTGCTGAAGAGACTGTCTTTATTCCATGGGATATTCTTTTCTGCTTTGTCAAAGATGAGTTGGCCATATGATTGTGGGTCAACTTCTGGGTTCTCCATTCTGTTCCATTGATCTGAGTGTCTGTTTTTGTGCCACACAGTTCCCTATTCTTAAAGAATAAAAACTCTAACTCAACATATCATACAAGAGTCTAACTTGATGCCATTCACCTTGTCAATCTTCCCTCCCGCCCACATCAGCTGTGTTCTCATCGTGGCAGGGGGCCCATCTCACAAGGTCTTCTCTCTGGCTAGAATACCCTTCTCCCCTTCCACTGCAGTCTCCCCCTGGTGCTTTCAGAGGTCCTTCACATAAGACCTCACTGAAGTCTTCTCTGGTCTTGCCCCCTAACCTAGCTGTGCCCTTCCATACGCTCTCACAGTGCTCTGCTTACACCTGCACTGGAGTACTTTTCTCAGTGGGTCTCAGTTGACTGGTGTATTTCCTTGTAATATAGGTTCCTGAAAGCCAAAGACTGTACCATTTACAACCCCAGTGAGGGGCATCCTGGAGGTACTCAGTAAAAGCCTACATCTCCCTTACCCCTCTCCTTCTGGGGCCTTCATATTCCAAAACAAAGCTTTCCTGGATCCACTAAAGGGAAGAATTGAGTTATACCTTTTTTTTCCCCCTAGCACAATTAGCAGAGGGATAATTATGTTTTTATGCCTAATGGACTTTCTAAGGATAGCATTTAAATAACTGTGTATTGCATAATTCCCTAACAATGTCAAGTCGACATGCATGGAGATCAACTCATTTCTATCTTTTACAACCAACTGTAATCATGAGCCCCCATTAGATTTAGCCATAAGAAAACCTATTCTTCTAATAGCTTAAAGCACTGGAAAATACTGTTCATCCAATTTTAATAAAAAGTCCGTGTAGATTTGGGAGCAAAAAAGATTAATTTTATTTGTATGTCTACTGATAACAAGGGATTTCAATAGGATCAATTGTATGAGATCAAAACTAGTGGTTATGACCTATGGTTCTACTCATAGTGAATTTTCTCTCAGATTCTCTAATATTTCTTAAGAAATACACTGAATATAACTTTGGTCTGACTTTATCAACAGACTTCCAGCAAAGGCAGAAGGTCATACTACTATTTCTATAGGAAGTAAGATTAAGATACAGAATTCATGTATTCGAACACTGAAGCACAAGAAATATCACAGCTAAAGGAAAATAAATATATATTTTTCCCTTTCCCTCACACCAAAGGGGCTCTGAAGGTACAACTACTTCTTTTTAGACCTGATTCCCACATAAGCCCTTGGCCATCTTCTCCAGATACACTAGATCTTAAGATGCACACTTTCTGAAATATTCATTTCCAAAGTCTGGGGTACAATATTCTCTCTTCACCAACAGTAAATTAAATGTGACAATCACATTCCAAAGCTCTCATCAAGTTCATATCACAAGGGTATTTCCCACTGAGCCAGAATGACACCATAATAACAGTGGTCTCTCGGTGAGGTGAGAAAGCAAAGTTTCAACAGAGTCAGAAAAGGATGTGTTGCACAGCTTACTTGTCATACAACCAAACTCCAAACAATGTCGGTTGAAATCTGCCATCCTGTCACTTTCAGGTTGTGTGAGTTAGCAAAGATACACCACAAAGAAGTGGCAGGAGGAATTAAAACGGAATGAGGAACTTGACTCACAGCTCCCCAACTACCTGATGTAGAAAGGAGGTGGGGAGACATTAGATCTCTTGTCCAAAGTCATATTCTTATTCAATAGCAGAGCTAAGATTCAGACTCATATTTGCCTGACCAAGACATGTACTTGTTCATTGTAGAGAGGCCAGCCAGGCACTGGGAGGAGACAGCTTGGGATCAAAGTCTGTCTTCTTTTTTTTCTAATGGAGAAATCTTACTAAATTTCCTCAGTTCTCATTCTTCAGTTCCTTACCCATGAAAGAGAGAAAACAAAAGTGCCTACCTCTTGGAGGTGCTGTGGAGGTTAAATGCGATAATACAGAGTTTGTGTACATCTGTGTGTTGTGTGTGAACAGACAAATCTGTACATGAGTAGCCAAGTCCACATGCTCAAACTATATATATATTTTTTCAATGTTTATTCATTTATTGCGGGGGGGAGCACAAAGAAAGGGAAACGAAGAATTCTGAGCAGTCCCCATGCTATTAGTGCAGAGTCTGATGTGGGGGTCCTTCCCACGAACCAGAAGATCATGATGTGAGCTGAAATCAAGAACTGGATGTTCAGCTAACTGAGCCACCCAGGTGCCCTGGCTCACAATATATTTTAAAACATCATTTCTCTTCTCTTCACCCAAATGCTCTTTACCAACCTTTGCCCTCAGAACTATGGATATCCTTAGAGAGCAGAGCTTCATAATAAGTAATGTAATGATCTTATTCCTACCACCAGGCTTTTACATGCATTTAAATTTTTTTTAATGTTTATTTATTTTTGAAGGAGAGAGAAACAGAGCATGAGTGGGGGAGGGACAGAGAGAGAGGGAGACACAGAATCTGAAATGAGCTCCACGCTCTGAGCTGTCAGCACAAAACCTGACGTGGGACTTGAACTCATGACCCGTGAGATCATGACCTGAGCTGAAGTCAGACGTTTAACTGACTGAGCCACCCAGGTGCCCCACTTACATTCATTGTCTTAAAACAAAAACAAACAAACAAAAAAGTTAACTCTTAACTGCCCTAAAACCATAGCTCTTTGGGTGGAAACAGGAATAAGAAACTCCACTTAGCAGTGAAGTGAACTGAAGTGAAGATATGGATATCTTCATCAGAAAAGAATTTTCCTTTTAAGATCACATTGAAAAGCCTAAGGATATTAATACTGTTCCGATTAATTTTAATGGGTACATATGAAGCACATGCTTTACAGGTACCACAAATACAAGCACATGACTCAGTCTCTGCTCTCGATGTCCTCAGCATCTAATAGGATTAGAGCTCCTAGCTCCTGGGCCCAATGTGCTGTGTCCAAGACAGAGTGTCAGTCAACATGCTCTGAGATCAGAACAGGGAAGGTAACATTTTACTGGGGGGCTGGGGGGGGGGACATCTGAGAGTGACATCAAGAACGGGCCCATGTTCTTCCCCATCTTTTCTTTTAGGGACTCTAAAAGAAGGGAAGTCGCTCTTGTGGTGTTTTTGGTTGGACTTTAATTTTTTATAAAGGCCACAGAACTTGGCAAGTTCCAGAAGATACAATCAGGATTGGGCATACACTCTTAGCATCCCCTGTAATTCTTACTGTTCTATATTTAAAGTAATTTAAAATTGATTTGTAGTTACAAAAATAGCATGTGAATTTATTCTTATTATTAAAAAAAAAAAAAAAACGGAGACAAGTTGTTTGGCAGCTCTTTGGAAAGTTAAACACAGACTTACCATATGACCTAGCAATTCCACTGGGTCTTTTGGGAAGAATGGGATGGGAAACTGGTTTCAATGCAAATCATCCAAGCATTCATTTACCAATCATATTAAACTTGTTAAATAAAATGTGATATAGTCACACAATGTAATACAATTCAGATGTAAAAAGGAATGATGTATATAAACACTACATCATGGATGAACCTGGAAAGACCACATATTATATGATTCCACTTGTATGAAATATTCAGAATAGGCAAATCTGTAGAGATTGAAAACAGAAGAGTGGTTGCCGTGTGCTTTGGGAGAGAGGGTATGGAGAGTGACTGCTTATTAGGTATGAAGTTTCCTTTGGGGATAAGAATGTTCTGGAATTAAACAGTGGTGGTAGCCTTGCAACTTTTCGGATATACTGAAAACAGTGAATTGTATACTTTAAAATGGTGAATTTTATGGTATCTGAATTACATCTGAACAAAGCTATTCTTGAAGAAAAAAACGGAGACTCTCTGAAGTTGCAGGCCCTCTGTCCCTCCTACCCAAATCCCCACAGGTCACTGACGTTATCAGCTTAGTAGGACTCCTTGTTGGAACACTCTATTCCTCACAAAGCCTGGCAGAGGCATTTCAGGCATTTGTTACACAATAGCTCTGTACAAGGACAAGATAATACTGTTTAGTTCTCTTCAGGATAATAGAGATTCTTTTGTATCCCCCACCACACAACTACATTACTTCAAGATCAGGCAACTTTAGCGGCATGGTTTATATTAATACCACACACACCAAGTGTAACAGCAAAAAGAGCCAACACTTACTGGCTAAAAACGTAGCAATCCTAAATCCAGTTAGCAGAAAACTCTGCTATGAATGCCCATGTAATAAGGAGGCACTTTGTACCCGCCCTCTCGGTTTACAAAAGGGTTCGGAATCTATGAAATTGGGCTTGGGAAGGCTATTATTACTTTGGGGGCCACAAGAGCAAGCTATAAATAAATGACATGTAACTTGGTCAAACCTAACAAACAGGAGACTCAGACAATCTCATAAAAAGACTCTCAGAATATTACAGTATCATATTTCTTGTCTTTTGATTTTTTTGCAGGGGTTTTTCATTGGGGGTACACAAATTCACACGAATTAACTTTTTAACACACATCCCTGGGCCCCATCCCTCAAAGGTTCTGATTTACTTAGGCCACAGAAGGCTGGTATTTGAATTCAGATCATTTGGAAGATGGGGAACTGGCTTCCATGCAAATCATCCAAGTATTCATTTAACAACAAGGTCAAACTTGTCAGAAGACTGGCAGTGTATGTCAATTTTGCTGAAGACCAACCGAGGCTCAAGAATTCAGTCCTTAAAGTTGGCAACAGGGACAGGACAGCACTGTGTGGCAGAGTCCTGACGGTGCCCCACAACACCTTCCTGGCACAAAGTTTCCAAACACTTATGGTACCGGCATTGTGAAAATGTGGTTTCGGGGCAGGAAGCAAGTCTATCACTAGTTTTTAGGTAATTGTACTTGGGCTTCAATACACTATAATTTTACCTGAGCTTCAGAATTTCTGAAATGCTTCCTAATTTGTAACTGCTGTTGGCAGAGCAGTTTCTCTTCATGTACTCCTTCCATAAAGTGCCTCCTTGTTATTAGCAGCCAAGCTGGAGCTGGAAAGGGGGAGAAGCCCTGGCCATGGAAGGGGAATTAAGAGAAGCCTGCCCTCTGACCCTAAGGGGAAGGAAAGGGGTAGAAGAGGTAAACAAAGTCAGGGTTCTCATTCACATACCCTCTCCCCACATACACACTCCTCCTTCCCATTAACTCAGGGAGCAGTGGAGCTTCAGCAATTTCAAGACTCATTATTCTAGACACAAATGGGGTGGGTGTCAGGCTACTGAAGTTCATTACTCAGCCCTGTGCTGATATATGGTATGAGAGTAAAGGCGTGGATATAGCAGCAGCAGGAAGAAGCCAAAAGGGGAGCAGGGGGCAGCACTGCTCAGCTCCGAAAGCCCAAGTACAGCATGCGGGGCATTCAGAAATCATGACAAGGGGCGCCTGGGTGGCTTAGTCGGTTAAGCGTCCGACTTTCACTTAGGTCATGATCTTGCGGTTCGTGGGTTTGAGCCCCGCGTTGGGCTCTGTGCTGACTGCCAGCTCAGAGCCTGGAGCCTGTTTCAGATTCTGTGTCTCCCTCTCTCTCTGACCCTCCCCTGTTCACGCTTTCNCCGCGTTGGGCTCTGTGCTGACTGCCAGCTCAGAGCCTGGAGCCTATTTCAGTCTGTGACTCCCTCTCTCTCTGACCCTCCCCTGCTCACGCTGTCTCTCTCTCTCTCTCTCTCTCCTAGAAATAAATAAAAAACATTAAAAAAAATTAAAAAAAAAAAAAAAGAAATCATGACAAGACTGCTGGACCAGCAGAGGTGTGCTGTGAAAGCAGAGTTCTCAGTGTACAGGAACTTTGTGATAACACACCACAACCTCCATAGTGGGTTTGTGCACATCACACCCAAAGGTCAAACAGAATTAGTTTCAACTCAGAAAACAACTACAGGATATATCCCAAACTGGACAATGAAGCAGAGGACACCACACAGATATCAGCATAGATAGGCACACAGATCCTCTTTTCACTCACACGAAGACAGGGGAGGCATTCTCCTTAAGCCGTCACTAGTAGATATTCTGCATCAACTGTTTGCCAGACTCTGTTCCAGGCTGATAAGGTTTTGGAGATAAATGATGCAGACAAAGTCCCTGCCCTGACCGAGCAAGATTTTAGGGTGATGAAAGGGAAGTGGGCAAAATTCTGAAAGATGAAGTATTTACTCAAAGAGCTCTTCTTAGGAAGCTGAATTTTGAAAAGATTTAAGGGAGGCTGTTTAATCCTGAAAAATTAAGATGTTATTATTATACCTTTAAAAATGGCCACATATTCTTTTTAAAAAATTGTTTAATGTTTATTATTGTTGAAAGAGAAGGAGACACAGAGTGAGCAAGGGAGGGGAAGAGACAGAGGGAGACACACAATCTGAAGCAGGTTCCAGGTTCTGAGCTGTCAGCACAGAGCCTGATGTGGGGCTCAAACTCATGAATCACTAGATCATGACCTGAGCCAAAGTCAGATGCTCAACCAACTGAGACACCCAAGCACCCCAGCCACAAATTCTTGGATGTTCTATATATCAAGAGGCTGTGAGTCTATGGTATTCCTCTCTATGAATCTAAGTGAGCTCATGGCTCCTTTGACCACTGGCGTAGGACAAAGGTAACGCTGTAACTTCTAAGGCTGGGCCATTAAAAGAGGCCATCAAGTTTCCATTTTGGCCCCTGAGACATTCACTTTTAGAGTCCCTGAGCCACTAGGTAAGAAGTGTGATTACCTGGAGGCTGAATGGAGAGGCTGAATGGAGAGGCCACCTGTGGGTGCTCTAGACAGCAGCCCCAGCTGAGCACAGTCTAAGTCATCCCAGCCCTGGTGACACTGATGTGAGTGAAGACCTGTAGATGACTCCACTTCCTAACAGCCCAGGCACCTTCGCCATCCAAGCCTTCCCAGCTGAGGCCCAAGACACTGGAGAGCAGAAACAAGCTCCTCCCATGCCATGTCTGAATTCATAACCCACAGAACCTGAGGACAAAACAAAGTGGTTGTTTTATGACTAAATTTGTGGCATACTTTATCATATCCAAGAAGCAAAAGTAACTGGAAAAACAGATGGGAAATGATAAAGAGAAAGATCAGTTTATTAAAAAAAAAAAAAAAAAAAAAGCAGCAGCTATATTTTCTCCATCTAAGCCTGGCTTGAGATAAACTTTTATCTCCTCACAGGAGGCTAAATAAATTGTAACACTCTTTCTATTGTTAAGAATATCTATTTTAGGGGTGACTGGGGGGCTCGGTCGGCTCAGGTCATGAACTTATGGTTGGTTTGTGAGTTTGAGCCTCGCATGGGGCTCTCTGCTGTCAGCACAGAGGCTGCTTCAGATCCTCTGTCTCCTCTCTCCTCCCACTTGCATGCTCTTAAAAATAAACATTAAAAAAAAAAAGTGCTATTATCTGGGTCATCCAAAAACCATTTGGTAATACACCATTCTCTTTTCTATATTTTCACTATGGGGTTAACATTCCCATGATGCCATTCAGAGCTGTCCATGAAATCAATTTGCTTCTTTCCCTTGGCAGATGGTAAACAAGAGGTGCTCAGTAACTTTGCAGAATGATTGATAGGGTCCAAGGAGTCAGGGGAGAGTGAAGAAGTTCCAGGCAATGCAAAGAGATCATGGTGCATAAAGGTAACAACACTGCGTGAGTTAAAGGTCCTGGGGAAAACAAAATGGGCCACTTGGACCTCATTCTTAATCCTTTCCCCACCCAAACACTTTCCCTCAACATTCATGTGCTTGTATCTTTAGTTAGGTTGTTCTCATTACTTGAAAGGTTTTTCGTGCATCTGTTTGATGAACTCCCACTCATTCTTCAAAGCCTAGCTCTACTGTCATATTCCCTGAGCCCTCCCTGGTACTGCTCCACTCCAAGTGGAATCGATCGTCATCTTCCACTTTCACTGCAATACTTTGCTCAACCTCTAACATAGGAGAATAGTTTCCATGATATTTAGTAACTTCAGATGTCTATTTTCCTGGATACACTGCGAGTTACCAGAAAGCAAGGAAGATTCCTATTCATTGCCTTATCTCCTGCTTGAGGGCCTCTGTGCCAAACTCTACGTCAACAAAGAAAAATGCCTGCCTCTGAGGAGCACACATAATTAAGGGGAGAGATCTAAAAACACAGTCACATAGCAATGTCACAAGAGCTGTACAGAGGCATAATGAGATGATGTGGGAAGACAATCACTATCAGAAGGAAATCGGGAAGTGGCACGAGGTAGGTGACATCTTAGGCAGGCCTTTCCAAATTAAGATCAGAAGGCTGCCTGGGGGTGGAATCTATGGAATCAGAACTAAACAGGTCTAGGAAGGGAATGGCTAAATAAGAGGAACGTCTGGTCAGGTCTGGTCAATCTTTTCCCTCCCTACTGTGGGAGAATCCCTGCTTAGATCATTCCAAGTTCCCTTTTTACCACACCCAAAGCCACTCACAGTCTTCCTTCCCAATTACATCAACCATTTATGTCAGAAGGTACCTATCATTTGAAGAAGCAACTCCTCATAAAATAGGAGTCAGTAATATGTGAAAACGCATTCAAATTGGTAGCAAAGAAATAAAGAGGAAACTACTTTTTTACCTGTCAAATTGTGAAGTGTTTTCAAAAATTATACTATCTGTATCAGAGAAGAATCAGTGAAACTAAAACTTTATCCTTTCTGAGAGGCAGCTTGATATAATGTATCAAAAACTTATAAATAACTGTACTCTTTGAATTAGAAATCCCATTTATAGGAATTATCCTAAGAATATAAGTCTTTGCTACAAAGATTACCACAACATTATATCAAAAATAGCAGAAAATAGTAAACTACCAAAATGCCAAACAATAGAAGAGTCCAATAAATTTGGTGCTGCATTAAGTATAGCAGTTACCATTGATAAAGTGCTCACCATGTGCCTGGCATTATCATATTTAATACCACAGCAATCTATAAGGCAGTTACATCAGTGAATGTTGACTGAGGCTTTTCCAGTCGCTCCCAAAAGTGGTAAACAGAACCCACAGCTAAGAATAGAGAGGAAGTTTCCCTCAAGGTAAAGAGAGCAGTCCATAACTGGGGCTGGGCTAATTCAAGAATTTAGTAAGAAGCTATAGTATGAAAGCTGCTAATAAAACCGTCACTGGTGCCTTTGCACTGCCTCTCTCCCTTCACACCACACAAAGGAAGAGTAGAGAGGAGGAGGAGGAGATCATGGAACCCATGCCCTGGTAGGTAGTACTGTATTTTGGGGTGGCCCTCTCCCTACAGAGGGTTCTTCTAAGAGAATCCATGACACAGATTAGACGTGCCAAAACAAAAAGGCTTGGGGCAAGAGTTTTTAAAAATTATAAAGCCTAGTGATTATCTGCTCAGGCAATTAACTGGCAGATCTGCCCTGCACCATTTTCTGGGGGAGCTGGAGTGAGAAGGGGCACCAATGCGGTTTCTCCATTGTTCGGCACGGATGTGAGTCCCCTGGGTCAAGCAGTCCCATGGAAATTGCTGGCCTTGAACTCTCTTGTCAAATCCCCACCCAAGAGGGCTGTCAAACTAGCAAGTGGGGCCCAGGTGTGGGTACAAGAAAGGGAGGGACTGGCCTGACAGAGGCTGAAAGGACTTAACCCCAGTTTCCTCTCCAGGTCTAGAGACCACAAAGTGGGAAAACCTACCCTCTCAAGAACTCACAAGTGCAGGGAGCACACACAGGCAGTGTTGGTCAGGTAACAGTAAATGCCATCAAGGACGACCCAACAAAAGCCATTTAAGGGGAGCCTGGGTGGCTCAGGTGGTTAAGCATCCAACTCCTGATTTCGGCTCAGGTCATGATCTCATGGTACATGGGTTCAAGCCCAGCGTTGGGCTAAAAGTGCATAACCTGCTTGGGATTCTCTCTCTGCCCCTCCCCTGCTTTCTCTTGCGTGTGCTCTCTCTCAAAATAAGTAAACTTAAAAAAAAAAAAAAAAGAGAGACACTTGTCCCTGTCCCTCTCCTTCTTGCCCATCCCTACACACCAGAACTGGAGCCTAGAAGAGGCAGAGCAGAAGTATCCCAGACAGACAATCTGTCTCCCATCCCTATACTCTCTAAAGTGAGGAACAGAGGGGTATAAAGATAAACAACATCTACCTTCTTCCACTTCATATCTTCAGAACCACAGTCTGGCCAATGAGAGGAGTAGGAAAAGCTTTCAGTTAGGTATAGTGAAAGTTTAAAATGGTGGACTTTCAATAATCCAGAGTGACCAGAAGGCTGTGGCCTCTGCCAAAGGTACCAAGTGATCTGTCTCTTAGAGGAGATGATCTTGACAAAGCACAGTTGGGAGTTCTGACTGGACAAAGATAAAAGCATTCATATTTACACCCCTCTGAGTTAAAATTATTCAGTTAACTGGTTAAAGTTACCATTATCTCCACATCACAAATTAGGGAATCAGAGCTCTGAAATAAAGAAATTTGCTCAAGACTGCAAAGCACGTGGGAGGCTCAGGACTAACCCCAGAGCCTGTGCCTTTTATAGCATACCAGGAATTTTCAATATAGGACCCAGCAGCATATTACCAGGGATGTGCAAATCCATTTCAAACACTGTTTTCAGGATTTTACCTTAACGGTGATCTTAAAATATATAAACATAGTCTAGATCATTTGAATGGTCGTCTTACCAGAGAAAACTGCTTCTTGGTTATCAGCATTTGCATTCATAATCCTATTAATGTCAAATATTATGCTTTTTCATTTTCATATACTAATGACTAATGAGAAAAGTCAGAGGTGATGGTATATAAATAATGTGGTCACACCAATTAAAAGCAAAAGATTTGCTGAACAGACCAAAGTTTCACTGCAATTCACAGAAATGAGATGGGAGAGAAGAATGGGGCACAGAGCAGACAGAATCCAGAGTAGGAAGGGCCATATTCACATTTCAAGGAGCTGTTTAATTTCAGCTAAATACCCACTATTGTTAATGTGAAGTATATTGGTTCTGAAGGTTTGTTAGTCTATTTTGGTTTTATAATTGTAGAACAGATGTAAGTGTACATTCATATCTCATCGTTTTTGTTTATAGACACTTTTGTGACATAATAATAAAGATCATTTAATTCAACATCAAAAACCTGTAAAAATGTTTAAAGTGTATTTATATGCCACATACTTGAGAAGCTCTGGGTTATGTTACTCTGCTGAAACAGCCATTAAAAGCCATGTCTTAGAAGGCTGTTTTGTAATGCAGGGAAATATTTTCAGTATATTATCTTGAAGCACACAAAAGGTTATATGGTCTTATTCTTTGTAAATATACAAAGCACATACAAATATAGAAAAAAAAAACAGACAGGGAAACACACTAAAATGTTAATGTTTATGCCATTGTAGGGGTATTACAGGTGCTCCTTATCCATATTGCTATTTGTTTTTTGTAATCTGGTGTCTGCAGTAACTTGATTATGAGTGAAACTTAAGTATTACAAAAAATTAAATTTTTAATAGCTTATCCCATGAAAGTTCCCAAAACTTGTTGCTAAAACAAAATGCACTTTGAATCCATTTCTAGCTCAAGCTCTTTTGTCTCCAAAGAAATATAACCAATCTTAAAGTAATATTTATTTAAAACTTAAAAGCACATAAAATACTAGTCAACTAATAACTTATTATTATTTTTTAAAGTAGGCTCCACACCCAACATGGGGCTTGAATTCACATCTCTAAGATCAGGGGTTGCATGCACTATCAACTACGCCAGCCTAGCACCCCACAACCAGTAACTTATTATGTGTTAGGTACCAAGGCTACCAGGGTGAACTAAGAATGGGGTGCATTCTAGAAGCTACAGCAACAGTCACTGGTCCTAGGGCATAAATAACAACATAAGAGCCAGGAGGCAGCTGGCTTCTGATGGGGAGGGCGGGATCAAAGGCAGCCACAAGGTGACACATGAAATGAGTCCTAAGAATGTATCAGGAAATAAGCATAGAAATGTGAAATGGCAGATTACCCAACAAGTAAAATACAAACCTAGGTCCTGTTGAACTGGACTGACTGACCACATGAGAGCAATCTCTCCTGGGCTCCAACAGTACTGCTCTTCGCCATTTGTACTGCCTGCCATTCTAATTCAAGCATGTTCCCCAGCAAGATTATAAGCAAGGAGGAGAATACTATGTGCTTTGTAGACTCTTACTATTTGTTAATGACAGTAATTCTGTAAGACTTTTGGTAATGTTCATTTTTTGAGAGAGAGACACACACAGAAAGAGAGAGAGAGAGAATGTGTGAGTGGCAGAGGGGCAGAGAGAGGGGGAGACACAGAATCCAAAGCAGGAGGCTTCTATTTTGGTTTTATAATTGTAGAAGACTTGTAAGCGTACATTCATATCTCATAGTTTTTTTTATAGACACTTTTGTGACATAATAATAAAGGTCATTTAATTCAACATCAAGAACCTGTAAAAATGTTTAAAAGTGCACTTATATGCCATCAGCACAGAGCCCAATGCGGGGCTTGAACCCACAAACCATGAGATCATGACCTGAGCTGAAGTCAGACACTTAACTGATGGACCCACTCAGGCTGCTCTGCAAGATTTCTAAAAGGCATTAAACTTGACACATTGTAGCCTCTGCTGCTATCAAAAAAAGTATACAGTATGTACACCTATCCTTTTTTCCCCTCTAGAAAACTGTATCAAAAGACCAAGCAACAGACTCACTCCTATAACCCTCTCAAGGAAATCAGCCTGTCTACTATATATAAAACTTAACACTTTTGCAAGCCAGCAGAGCTCCTACCAGAACATTCTTCCAAAGCAGGCAAAGGAAAGACACACTGATAGCCAGCCCAAGGAAATCTTCCAAGTGAGTTGCAGTGATAATGTATGACACCCAAATGCTCTGGCTCATCAGCTGGGATGAAATTCTCAGAAGCTCCACCTCTATAACAGGCAGTGAATAACTGGAAGTAACATATATGTCTAACCAGAGGACATGGGTATATAAGGTATGGTACATTCACCTGCATGATATTTTTAAGACTCATTATGTACATGCCCAGGATTTGCTTTAAAATATTCCAGTAAAGAAAGAGTAAAAGGGATAGCTAAAACAAATATGATAAAATCTTGACAGTATTTGAAACTGTATGAATTTGTGGTCATTAGAGCAATTTCTTTATTTTTTGTGTATGACTGATATTTTCATAATTAAAAAGGGAAAAATACTATGTAGAAGTGAAAAAATTCACAGTGGTAGTTTGTGTGTGTGTGTGTGTGTGTGTGAGAGAGAGAGAGACAGAGAGAGAGAGAGACAGAGAGAGAGAGAGAGAGAGAGAAGCGGAATATAAGTGATAGATCATGTTGCTTATAACCATGTAAAATTATATGTATGACCAACTCAACAAGCAATAAGCGCCCCTTAATGCCCATACGGGTTTCTAGATAACATTTTTACTGAAAGAAAAGGATTCTTTGAGGAATTGGCTAATCTCAGATCTGGATCAGGCAATGTACAAAACAAACCAGACTCAGCTTGTCATAGCAGATAACAAGCCATCAAGTACTAGTAAGATCATGTCAAAGGGACTCAGAAGCCAATCTGGCTAAAGATAACACAACATGCACATCAATAAGAATAACAGTGAGGGGCACCTGGCTGGCTTAGTTGGTAGAACACAAAACTCTGGACTCAGGGCTGTGAGTTCCAGTCCCATGTTGGGTGTAAAGATTACTTAGAAGAAAATGTTTTTATTTTATTTTATTTTTTATTTTTTGGCGAGATCTTAAAAAATCTTTATTCTTTGGAAAAGATCCAAATATGTTTGAAATAAATAAATAAAATCCTAGGAAAATAAAAAAAATAAAAAAAGATTTAAAATGTTTTTAAAAATAACAACTAGAAAAGATTCAAACACATCAAATGTATCTAAATATGCGAGCTCATAATGATACCAAAAATACCCTAACTAACTGCTTTGAAGGATACTACAGAACCCACTCTCTATTTTCACAACTGGCCGGAGAACAAAAAGAAGCAAGGATAAAGCTGGGGGGCGGCGGAAGCAGTTGTTAAGAATAAAAGATGATAACTTTGCCTTCCTTGTAGCTGGCACTGGACAAGCCGGCATCAAGCTCTAAGTGGGATGCTTATATTATCAGGTAGTGTGCTCATAATCCAGCAAAGGGATAATGATACAAGCCTGGTGTGAGAATGCAGAGCTAGAGGTGAAACAACACCATAAAAACAAGCGAAGAAGAGGGCTCACTTCAGGGGCGTCTGGATGGGAGAGAGACACCTGAGCTTAAAGAGTTACCATTTACTGGGGGGTTTTTGAACATGGGCTCCAGAATCTCACACACTGATCTTACATCCCCTAGCACACACTAGTCCCCTAGGAACTAGACAAAGTGACAGCTTCAGGCAAATCCCCATATGGTTTTGTTTCCCTTCTCCGAGATCAGGAGAGCCTTGAGATGTTCCCATCAGGAAAAAAATTACCTCCCTAGAACTGATATAATATCTATCTTGGGAATTCCACTTACATTTTGATATTATAGAATTCAAGTCTGGCCCAAATTTGAAAAGAACTTGAAGACCTTCGTGTCCATGTTTGGAGCTCCTGTGAGGGCTTAATGATTATAAATTGACATCAGCCCCTCCTGCCACATCCTCCAATATTAAATACCTACTCTGGGCTAGACACTGCACTAAGATTTTTTTCACTTGTTATCCTAAGAAGTTCTCAAACCCTGTGAAGAAGCAGTACACCAGATTCACAGACAAGGATATATATAGGCTCAAAGAATCAAGTCATTTGCTCAGGGACTCAAAGGCCCTTGAAATACAAAGAGATCTTCTGAAGTCAAGCAATGTCAACACACCACTGACACTTCCCATTAAAGGAGTGGCTATCTGAGAGGCAGAGACTCACTGAGTTAGAATGACGTGCTTTATTAACAAATTTATTCTATCATCTAAGGTCTTTCACGGACTATCCCCACAGCTCTCTATTTACTTTTCAAACCTCTGATTTCCACTAATGACTCCACTGTGGATGGAATTTCACTGCCTTATCCCACCAGCTACCCCACGTGCACTGATCCCTTTCCACTTCAAGTGCTATGTTCATTCTTAGGCCCCAATGTTTTAAGTCCAACTCACATCCACACCTCCTACTCCAGGAAGCCCTTCCATCTTTTTACACACCCAGAGCTTTTGCCTTCACGAATATGCTTGCTGTCTCGACCATTTATCTATATATAAAGGTATTGCTCTGTTTCATATGTATACTTCTGGTCTCCCTGGACTGCTGGTTTGTTGAAGCCAGTGCTGAGTATTGATTTGTTCCTTTGGGAAGACAAAGGACACAAAACATACTCCATAAATGCTTGTCATTATTAACTGGATGAAGGCAAGAGCCTGTTCAGAAACCTTTCTTTCTCAGCATTACCTATAAGCTTGAGGTTACTATACTCCATTATTCCCTTCTGGCTCAAGAAAAGCCAATGAGAGAAAGCAACATCAAAGTTGTTTCATTAAGCAAAGCAGCAAGCGTGCATTCCTGATTCATGCAATTTTACTGCCTCTGGTCCTCAGATATCCCTGAGAGAACATTCCATACTCATTCAAGGCTATGAATTCTATCCTGTCTTTTCCCTTCGATGAGGAGTATTAACTGGGCCACATACTAACCCTTCACAAATGAGCTGTGTTCTTTATAAATTGTGCTAACATTTCCTAACATTTATCTTTTTTTGAGTGTACAGTTCATTGGCATGAAGTATTTACACTGCTGTGCTGTCATGCAAAACTGAAACTCTACTCATCAAACAATAGTTCCCCATTCTCCTCTCCCAGTAACCACCATTCTACCTTCCCTCTCTATCTATGAATCTGACTCCTTGGTGCCTCATCTAAGTGGAATCACATAGCTTGCGTCCTTTCAAGATTGGTTTATTTTACTTAACATAATATCACTAAGATTTATCCATGTTGTAGAACGTTCAAGTGTTAGAACTTCCTTTTTAGAGCTAAATCATATTCTGTTGTATATATTTATATAAAATATATTTTATTCATTCATCTGTTGATAGCCATGTGGTTGATTCCGAATGAGGAACTGTGATCCAATGCTAATGACAAGAAGCTCAGAGACGGGCCCTGGGTTAGAGCAGTCTCTTTGATGTTAAACACGATCACAGAATCAATCCAGTGATTAGGACCAAAGAACAGAAAGCCGCTAAAGGAATGTCTGCCTGGTTATCTGTCCCAGGAATGTGGACCAGACAGAAACTTTATTTAAATACTCGAAGAGTCTGTTGTAATAAAGCACTGGCTTCCTAGGATGGTCTAGAAACAAATCTTAAATTTGCTTATTTCTGAAGACTTCCTATTCTCTTGTTCTTCTTCTTTTATTCCCCTCTTTGCTTTACCGAGGTCTAATTGATATGTATAACTTTAAGGTGTATGACACTGGCGTGACACCCTTATATACTGCAATATGATACAGCACCAAGCATTAGCAAACACCTCTATCACATCACACAACTACCATTTCTTTTTTTCTGACGGGAACATTTAAGATCTACTCTCTTAGCAATTTTTTGAGTATACAACATGTTACTTTAATTAAGATCACAATGCTGTGCACTAGATCTTCAGAAATTAATTCATGCTTTATTTGGAAGTTTGTACCTTTTGACTAACATCTCTTCACGTCCCTCATGCTCTAACCTCCAATAAGCAGGATTCTACTACTTCTATGAGCTCAGCTGTTTTAGATTCCACATATAAGTGAGATCATACAGTATTTTTCTTTCCTGACTTATTTCACTTAGCATAATGCCCTCAAAGTCCATCCATGTTGTTGTAAATGGCAGGATTTCCTTCCTTCTCATGGATGAATAATACTCTATACACACACACACACACCACACACACATCTCTTCTATTTATCCACTGAAGGATGCTTAGGTTGTTTCCATATATTCGCTATTGTGAATAATGCTATAATGAACATGGAGCGCAGATGTCTCTTTAACATCCTGTTTTCATTTCCTTTGGATATATACGCAGACGTGGCATTGCTGGACCACATGATAGTTCTATTTTTAATTTTCTGAGTAAGTGCCATACTGTTTTCTTTTTAATTACAGCCACTTTGACAGGTGTGAGGTGTTATCTCATTATGGTTTTGATTTGCATTTCCCTGACGATTAATGATATTGAACACCTTTTCATGTACCTGTTGGCCATTTATACCTTTCCTTTGTTCTTCGACCCCCAAAGAACACTCCCTTGTTCTTTCTTGCCTACCTCTTCAGTCTCATAGGCCACTATCTCCGCCATCCTGTAGATGGTCCAGCAGCACCAAACTCTTGTTAGTGTCCCTGCACACACTCTGCAGTGCTTTGCCACTGGCCTCCACTGTCTGTGGTCTCACTGTCTGGAAGACATTCTTCTTTTGGCTTACTTCTAGTCATGGCCACCTCTCCAGGAAGCCTTTTCTTCTTCTTCATAGTCCCAGAACTTGAATGCTTGGCATAGAATGGTTGCTTGATAAATTATTAAACAAACATATTTGTCACATTCACGTTCTGTGTTGAAAAGACAAGTTTAAAGGAGAATTCAAGACTAATGGGATTATAGGTAATTTTTATTTGTATTTTAATATTGTTCAAATTTTCTAATGATAGGTTGACTTTTCAAATTTACCTTTAAAAAAAAAATCTAAGATTAACCTAATCAGGAATAAAATGGAGAAATCAGTCTACCAGATTTGAAGACTTCTCATATAGCTATAGTTATCAAGATTATGTGGTATTGGCAGTAGGACTGAATAGGACTATGGAGCAGAAGAGAAAATAGAGCCATGTAAATATGCCCAATTAATTTATGACCAAGATGCAAAAGCAATTCAATAAAGGAAGCATGGCCTTGTCAACAAAAGGTGCGGGGGCCTTTTGGTCATCCATTGCCAAAAACACACAAAACCACCAAAAAAAAATCTCAAAGTTTCAAATCTCATACAAAACTAACCCAAAAACAGATCATGGACTTAAAACTAAATGTTCAGAGAAAAGAAGGAGAAAAGCTCTGCAGCTTATAGCTCAGCAAAGAGTTAGACTTGGCCAAAAAAAAGTACAGCTCATAGAAAGAAAAATTGATAAACTGGATCTCATCCAAATGAAGAACTTCTCTCTCTTAAAGCCCGGTTAAGTGGATGAAAAGACAAGCTACCGACTGGGAGAAAATATTTGCAAGCCACATTATTCGACAAGGACTAGTATCTTGAGCATATAAAGAACTCTCAAAACTCAACTGTAAGAAAACAAACACTCCAGGGAAACCTGGCCAGCTCAATCAGAGGAGCATGCAACTCTTGATCTTGGGTCCTGAGTTCTAGCCCGACATGAGGAAGAGAGATTATTCAAATAAAAACTAAAAAAAAAAAAAAAAAAAAACCCCAAAAAAGCAAAAACCAAAGAATTCTTACAGAAAATGGACAATAGCCTTAAAGACATTTGACCAAAGAGGACATACAGATGGTTCTTTTCTTCTGAAAGGAAGTTCAACATCATCTGCTATAGGGAAGTGTAAATTAAAACCAGTAAGTGAACAGTTTAAGAAATGAATTATGGTACCTATATACCCTGGAATACTATTGGGCATTAAAAAGAATCTGGATGAATCTCCAGAGAATTCTGCTGAGTGAAAAAAGCCAATCTCCCAGAGTTACAAACTTATGAATTCATTAATATAAGACTCTTGAAATAAAATATAAAAATGGAGAACAGACTAGTGGCTGTCACGGGCTAAGAATGTGGTGGGGATCGCAGTGGATGGTACTGTAAGAAGGCAACATGAGGGATCACATGGTGATGGAAATGTCCTGTATCTCGAGTCTATCATTGTCAATATCCTGATGATGATAATGCACTATCATTTTGCTAAATGTTACCATTAGGAGAAACTGGGTAAAGAGTACACATATCTCTCTTTACTATTTTTACAAATAGATGTGTATCTATGATTATCTCAGAGGAAAAGTTTAGTTAAAAAAAAAAAAAGCTTAGGCTTTAGGCTTTTGACTGAACAAGTCACATCCCTTCCTTGTAGTGCTAAAAGGATTAAATTAAAAGATCAATGGTTGAAGCACAGTGCTTGCCACAAAGTAAGTCATCAACAGATGGCTATTAAAATGACAGTATTAAGAGTCAAGGCAGTGGGGATGGAGAAGTGTAGAGAAAACTATATTAAGATGATAGTCCTAGTGGATTTGATGAACTATTAGATGTGGGATAGTGCAGGTGACAGGGAGTCAAGATTCATTCCCAAGTTTCACACTTGACAAAATGAGTGATCAGTGGCACCATTTACTGAGCAGATATGGGATGAAGAATGAGAGTTTAGTTTTGGGTGTGGTGAGTTTGTGATGATTGGGAGATATTTGAGTACAGATGTCCAGTTAACAACTGTATATGCAGGTCTGGAGTTGAGAACACACCTCCGGGATGGAAACTGAACTTGATAACGACCAGCATGCAATGATAACTTAAGCCAGGAGAATGGAGACGATGTCTGAGAAAGAGAAAAGAGCCTAGACCATAGCCACTGTGAATATAAATGAGCTTCAAACTTTACGGGCTGAGTAAAAAGGGCCCATTTAGCAAAAGAGACTTATAGTGACAAAAAAAAAAAAAAAGAAAAAAAAAGGAGAAAAGTCAGGCATTTGTCACATCACTTAAGAATAAGGTGCTTCGGGGCGCCTGGGTGCCTTAGTCAGTTAGGCGTCCGACTTTCGCTTAGGTCATGATCTCGCCGTTCGTGGGTTCGAGCCCCACGTCGGGCTCTGTGCTGACTGCCAGCTCGGAGCCTGGAGCCTGTTTCAGTCTGTGACTCCCTCTCTCTCTGACCCTCCCCTGCTCATGCTCTCTCTCTCTCTCTCT